>NC_045738.1:29102428-29125609 GCF_008692095.1 Etheostoma spectabile | reverse complement strand
TTTTTTTTTTTAAATAGGAAAGCTTTTATATGACTTGCAAAACCTATTAATTATTAAAATGGGATTTTTGGTGTGTCTCTTTGTCTGTCCAGTCTGTCACCTCCCCTCTGCAGTCTCTCCAGCAGAGGACATGGCTCATTCACTGGTCTCTTTTTGTCTTCTTCAACCACCCCAAGGGCAGAGACAATATCATTGAGCTCTTTCTGTATCAGCCACAGTAAGTAACATTTCTAATTTATTATTTTATTTAGTTTCTTTTTAACCCCACTTTTACATCCAGGAGATTTGCAAAACACTGGCAAGACTACCAGGACGTTGTGAAGATAGGATCCGATTCCACAAAACAAAGACAACAGGAAAGGCAAAGGCAAAGAGAAACTATCCAGTGAGTTCTCTGGGTGAAAATGGCTAATTGATTGCCAGAAGAAAATTGAAGCAGATGGGCTACAGCAGCAGAAGACCACATTTGGTGCCACTCATGTCAGCTAAGACCAGGAAACTGAGACTGCAACTGGCACGGGCTCTCTAGAATTTGACAGAAAATTGGAAAATCGTTGCCTGGTTTGATGAGTTTTGATTTCTGCTGTGGCACATTGATGGTAGGGTCAGAATTTGGCATAAACATGAAAGCATGACTCCACACTGCCTTGTAAAGTTGGTGGTGGTTATGTTTTAGTGTGGGGGATATTTATTTTCTTGGCACGTGTGGCCCTTTTGTAGCATTGAGCATTGTTTAAATGCCAAAACTCTACCGGAGTATTGTTACTTACCATATCCATCCCTTTATGACCACAGCCACACCCATCTCAACCTGATTTCTTGAACATGACAATGACTTCACTCTACTCAAATGACCTCCAGTCACCAGAGCTCGATCCAGTGGAGCACCTTTCACATGTGGTGGAACGGGAGATTTGCATCATGGATTGTGCAGCCGACAAATCTGCTGCAACTGCGTGATGATATCATGTCAATATGGACCAAAATCTCCTAGGAATGTTCTCTGCACTTTGTTGTCTCTATGCCGCGAAGAATTAAGGCCGTTCTGAAAGCAAAAGGGGGGGGGGGGGGGGGGGGGGGGGGGGGGTTCAACCCAGTACTAGCAAGGTTGCATAACAAAGTGGCCGGCCAGTGTATGCGAGTACAGTTTTTAGTGTGTAGTTCATCTTTAACTACTTTAACTTTCTTCTAGAGCTGCAGCTATTGATTATTTTAATAGAGTATTCTACCAGTTATTCCATAGATTAATCGGGTAAGACACATTTTTGTTTTTTTTGAAGAGCAATAAAATACATTAGTTTGATTTAATTTTTGTACATAAACATTAGCGTAAGTTGTGGGCCTTAACTTTGAGAACTACAAGTTTCAACCTGAGACTGATCCTCCTGGGCCTATACGTGTATATAAGTTACACTTAACCTATTCATTTATGTATTTGATTACAATGTTACACAGCTCTGTTACATTTACCCTTGTTATGTTGATCAACTGTTTCTCAGTGGAGAGAATGAGAGAGAGTGGTGCGCTCAACAAGAAGGGATAGTCTGTAGGCTCTGTAGATCAGATTGTGGTCATCTCTACGTATTTTCTTTTCTTTGTTTTTGGTAGTTGTGTTTGGTGTAGTTTCATTGTCCATACGACTCTGTGATTTACTTTTGTCGGGTCCGCTTCTTAGAATGGATGATTAAGATGCTGAAGCATAGACGTCATGCTATTTTATTTTTTATTTTTAAAAAAATTTTTTGATTACGTTTGAACTGATTCCAAACTTTGGACACTTTCTGTCTCCAGCCTGTCTCTTCTATTAGCCCCTCACTATTTACGCTCTCTTTCTTCATTGTGTAATCTGCGCGACAGTCGTCATCAAACGTGCGCAAGCACCGTGAGTGACATTGATTAAACAACACTTCGAAGCGAATCATTTTGCATCGAGAATTTTTCGTAATTGAATTATTCAAGTTACTCAAGGAATTGTTTTAGCCCTACTTTCTTTGGCCCAGCAGCAGCGGTGACACACTGAAAGCTGTGCGCCACAAAGTTCGGTCCTACTCTATCATTCTACACTCATCCCACAGGAGTCTGCAGACGTGGATAAGACCATATAGTAATTTGGCAGAGTTGTTTTGGTAACTTCAATAAAAAGCTGCCAAGTTATACTTCCGAGGGACTGTACAGCAACTTGGAGCCTCTGTGTATTTTGATGGTGGTTGTTCAGTTGCGCTACAGTGGGTGTGTGTGGTTTTGATTTTATCTTTGTTTTATTCCGTGGGTTCATATTAAAGTATATTGTATTGAAAATTGTGTTGTAGCTCAACTGTAATTCTTGATCCTAAGAGGATTTGGAGAAAAGCTCAGTCATTTTACAACAAACTTGATTTAGAGAAAACCATTTGCTTAAATAACACATTTTTGGGTGGTGGGCTTCTTCATGAACCCCGCTGGTATTTTTAAAGTGGTTTCAGAAGTGTGTTTTTCGTGTGGTCTGTTTACTCTCCAAGTCGAGAACGAAGCCATGTGTATCGCAGATAGGAAACTTTATACACTGTTAAAATTTGCACACCACCTATTTTGATGTCTTTGCTCCCTCCCCCTGTTCTGATTGCAGGCTTGTATAATTGTACACATGATTGGGCTCCACAGACAGAATGACAGGCGACCACAACACAGCGCACTGAAATGTCTGGTTCCCTGAATTTTACTCAGTTTTTAATTTTATTGTGGATGATTAAGGAGGCCTGCCCAATAATTACTCATGAAAAGCTCACCCAACCATCTGTGTGGACAAACTGAGGTAGTTGTGTGTGCTTTGCATTTTCACAGTCGAGAAACCTCATGTTTTCCCCGCTGAGGCTTGGCTCTGGTTTCCCCATCTTTCGACCAGTACTTCCTTTGGCTGAAGTTGGTGACCAGTGGCTGGCCTTCAGCTCCACACATGACCTCCCTTACCCCTGCAGTCAGCAGATGTTGGTCCAAAGCCTTGTTTGTGTACTACTGACAGACTGTACTGACTTCAGGAGAAACCATGCCCAGTAACTAAGTATGATACAGGTGCTAACTAGGCAACTACTACAGTAATTCTGCAGTCCCGAGTCACCATGTTACCATGTCCATTTTCTTTGTTTTCCCACATCCCCCCTCTTTAAAAAGAAGAAATTTGAACTCGTACTTGATTCCTTGGCTCCATGCCTCAGTAGCATCTTCAACAAACCAGTGCAGTGACGCTTGTTACCTCCAAACTCAAAGGAAAAAAAATAGATGAAGTCCCCTAAGTAAGTACGGTGAATTCTCCCCCCGATATGGTACAGTGACTCATGCAAGATTACTTGCTATTGGAGCCCCCCCCCTGGAGAGTGAGTAGGTGTAAGTTAATCAGGAACACAGTGTGGAGGGTTGCGGTCTTCCACGGGAGTCAAGCAACTACAAAGGGAGGGAGGGAGAGAGCCCTCCTAAAACCAGAATGACGGTGGCTTTGCCAAGCAGCCCACTGCTGTTTTTAGACTCCCCATCACTCCTGCCACAGGTCCCCTGTCCCTTTAATTGTGTCAGCGAATTAAACTGTTGTCGGCACTCTTTCTCTGAACACCATGTGTTCCTCTGGCTTAGCTATAGGAGACCTGAAGCGGCCCACTCCACTTCCTCTTTTCAGATTTAATTTAGTCAATTTGGGGTTGAGTGGAGGGTGAAGTTCAAAGATGGATATTTAGAAACCAATAAGAAGTTTTGGTGATACAGTTAAGTGTGTGTGTGTGTGTGTGTGTGTGTGTGACATGTTTTACAGAACACTGTCTCAAGAGTTGGTGTGGGATTAGAATCAGCCTGTAAGAGCGTTCTTTTTTTTGTGTTCAGCCCTTAGCCAGTTGACCTGTGGTTGAAACATCAGTCCCTGATGGATTGGGTTTCAGCTACTGGGCAGGTCCCTGCTCACTGATCTATATCTTCTTGCCAGGGTTTCTTTTCCTCCTCCCTCTCACAGGACACTAATGAAAGAGATGGCTTAAAGCTGGGACCCATGTCCAGAAGTGAGGGTCCTGTTAGGACAAATATCTGTTTTAAGGCTTTGTCTCTGTTCTAAATGCCAGGAGCCCAAAAGGCAGCCAAAATGTTATAGTATGTGTCCTTTTAAAGATCACGTCTTTGCTTACATCAGTCTGATAAGTGATTACCTTTTATCCTCCCTCATTCCAGATACCTCAATGCTATCCAGACTATGTGCCCACACATCTTGCGTTACCTAACCACAGCCATCATTACAAACAAGGATGTCCGCAAGCGTCGGCAAGTCCTGAAGGATTTGGTGAAAGTCATTCAGCAGGTACCACACTCTTTATTTTCTCCCTTTTGGTGTTTACCAAGCACACACAGTTAGCAGGTCATTGCTTGCAGGCAACACAGACTTTGGATGATGAGTAACTGACCATGTTAACACAATAGCATTGCTAACACTTGCATATGTGTCTGGGACCAAGCTGGAAAAGCCTCAAGCCCATTACTTTGGTGAATGTAACGGAGTTGACAGACTGTAGTGTACCAATGCCTTCTTCACCACTGACAGTGACTGCTTCATTGATCTAAGCACTGTCTTGGTGGGTTGTTGGTAATCACTAAAACGTGCCCAGTGCTCTCTACTCTGTGGCCTCAGGTCAGGTTGGGTCTCTGTCTCCTAAGCATGATTTGGAACTGCTCAGAGTTCAGAATTGGTTTTCACTTGAGCCCTTGTAGTTAAATGAATTACACATTTAAATGAATTTAATAAAAATACATGTAATTTAACTAGTGTGCCCAGCACGTGGTTATTTTTGACTACATAGTCATTGTCACAATCTTAAACCAAAATAGGATTTATGTTTTTTTCTTTGTGAATGTATATACACTACCGGTCAAAGGTTTGGGTTCACTCAGAAATTTCCATTACGCTCCATAATGGACAGAATACCAGCTGACATCACATGCATTGTTTTTTTGTTTTTTAACCAGGGTAGACGTAAGATTAAATTGTGTTTCCATAATTGCAAAAAGGGTTCTCAAATGTTTTTTTATTTTTATTTTTTATTTACTTTTTATTATAAATGTCAGATTAGTACACAGAATGTGCCTTTGGAACATTGGATGAATGGTTGCTGATTATGCGCAATGTAGATATTGCATTAAAGATGAGCCACCCACTCAGATCAGCTGGTATTATGTCTATAATGGAGTGGTATGGAAATTTGTAAGTGACTCCAAACTTCTGACTGGTAGTTTATACTATTAGTGATTTGATTGAAAACTAAAATTATGACTCACATGTACGTTTATGTCCAATTAAATGTCTGCTTGATTATGTTTATCTTAACCGCAAACATTACTTCATTAAAAAATGTAAGCTATATCAGCTTTGATTTAAAGTCACATAGATGTATTTTGACATAATTGATCTTATTATGGTCCATTTCTCTCAGGAATCTTACACCTACAAAGATCCAATTACAGAGTTTGTGGAGTGCCTGTACGTGAACTTTGACTTTGACAGTGCTCAGAAGAAACTCCGGGAGTGTGAGTCGGTGAGTAACCACCTCATTAACATGACGTTCATTCCAACCTTTTGTTCCCAAACTATGAGAGTTGCTCTTGGTTTATCTCGATGAGATAACAGGAGTCTTCTGAGGACATCAGATTTGCAAGTCAGACTCCTGAACTTTCACACAGAGTATCGTAGTAAACATGGTTAGTAATCACATGATCTCTGTCTGACCTTCTGTCTGATCACACAGCGCTTCTATTTGCTGCACGTCTGCGTGGGTCCAGATCAGACACAATACTGATAGTCTGTGCGTTGTACTGTCGAATCTAGAGGTCCTCTTGGACACTGTGTGACTCAGGCTTCAGTCAGATTTTACCATGGCCTGTAATTGACCTATCAGGCTAGTAGTTAACAGTAAAAGCTTTATAAGCAGAAGTCTCCGCAGAGGCGTGCAGACACTCGTTTAAAGTGGGAGATCTGTCATAGCACCGCCATTTAGAGCATTTATTTCAATTTTGGTTTGTAATGGCTAAATGTAACTGTAGCCCTTGATATGAGATATGAGTCGTATACTATAAAAGTCCTCTTTGTTTGTTGACTACTAAGCTGAACACATCAATGTCATTTGATGATTTAAAGTGACCTCAAATTAGGTGATATTTACAGCTCAGTGGGAACAAAAAGTATGACAAACCTGTTTTATTTAACCTATTATTTGATAATTTTGCATATCTCTACATATATCTGTCTGTGTCCCCAATCTGTTCTGGAAAAACTGCTGATATATACTTCACATTCTCCATAGAACTTCAGTCAGAGAGCATCCACAAGTTACTTTGTAATTATTTGTTTGATAAACAAACAGCCCTTACAGTACAAGCATACTGACAAGGATTGTAAAGAGTTTATTTTATCGATGTCCCAGTATAATGTGCAAATAAATTTCAACATCACCACAAACTGCAACCTTAAAGTTGAATCTACACTGTCAGCAGAAGCTGAACGTCATATCCTTCATAAGGTAGTATTTATGCCAGGACTTGTGTATTAGACTGCAGTAGCTCTAGCTAGGTGTACCTAATAACCTTGTGTACATTACTGTAAATGAAGGAGCAAAAATATTACGACACCTTAAAATACAATGCAGTTCACACACTGCGACTTCAAAAAAAATCCCCAGTCGTTGAATTAACATCTCTCTGATGCAGTATTAAAGATGATTTAAAAAGTAATGTTTTTTTCTGTCAATCAAAAAATGTGTTGAAACCATTAGACAATGTGAAGATGCATCTTTTGTTTAGAAGGTCAACTTCATTTTAATGTGTGGGCCGGGATGCCAGTACAAGTTGAAGTCTTGCTTCATCTTTAAGGAATTCCTTCTTGCTTTTTTGTGTATGTCTTAGGCTTATGAAATGCTGCCACCAGGGTTTGCTGTGCAGCATTTTGAGATATCGCAATGGAAGTGTTACATTTCCATTCAGTTAGATATAGCGGGAGGACACTAACAGGAATGCCTATACAACATAATGACAAATGATGTGTTGCATTGATGGCATAAGTCTAGCAGACCGTATTATGAGGGACTGGTCAGATTCTGGGAACACATTTAGGTGACCCAACTGGTGTTCCATGTGCATATTTTGCGTAACTTGATCTTAGTTAATTCTTTTAGGTACACTCCAGGGCTGTGCAATTAATTGAATTTCAGTTTCGGCTCCCAATGATCAACAAAATAGTACAATTGAGAAAAAAACTTATTTCGCCATGTTCTGTTCTGCAAGAACACTCTTATTTTGTCTTGTGTTCTGAATGGCATGCGCACATCCGCACGCGCATATCTGCCCCTCCCGAAGCCACACCAATCCACTGGAATTGAAAAACTCAGGGCAAGTAAAGATGGAAGAAGGAGGGCAGTCACAGCAGTGTTTGGTGAGCAAAAAAGGCAAAACCAACTTCGTTGTCTGGGAAAAGTTGACGTTAGCTAACCCTGCAAAACCTTTTCCAGCTTAGGGGGGGTGCCTACCACTCAAAACCAACATGAAAAAACATAGCAGTGTTCCCTCAGCATTTAGTTTTGCTGTTAAACTGTAAAATGAGTCACGTAACGTTATCCCAAGCTACCGTCTATGTTCTGGATTTTTCCGCAGGTAGCTAGTAAATAAACCCACTGAGGGCAACATAATTGTTCATATTTTAGCCCAATGTTTAGTAAAGACAGTAGGCTAGCAGTGGTCATAGTGAGTGAAAATGTGACGTGTGATGCAATATTGTGTTGTGTGTCTGGAATTGTTCATTAGCTTTGTAAAGTTATGTGTGATATCTGTAAAAGCTGAACCGACTCAGAGTAGTCAAACAGATTTTTATTCTGATCCAAAGACTCTTTCTGTGTGATAAAGAACACCAAAAGATTTTACCCTGGACACTATCCATTATATCCAATGCTTGAGTAATTGTGATTTCAATATTGACCAAAATAATCGTGATTTGTTATTTTTTCCATAATCGAGCAGCCCTAGTACACTCTGTAATTTGGTTTTCCCAACGGGCTTGATCATTTGGACCTGCAGAGGAATAAAAGGCGAAACTCTGGGCTATTTGGCCCCTTTTTCATCTTTTGCTTTTGACGATAAACTTTCAAAATGAAAAACATCTGGCCTGATGAAATTGCTCCTTCCCAGGAGTAAATGTTTTTAAATCATGTCAGCAATTTACTGCCGGTTCCGTTTCTTTTTAGCTTATACAAGGAATCTTTAGCTTCCCAAAATCACTATTTTGCAAATAAGGAAGTTATAACCAAACTCAGATTTGTTTTTACTTCGTTATACCCTGTTCATGGTCAGAAAAAATCCAAAGCATGTATGTTTCAAGAGAACATTTGATATTTCCCATGCACAGGCCTCCAGGGGCATCTCCAAATGATGCCTTGTACTATCAACAATATTAGAGATGTATCATATTTCAGCTCAGACACAAAACACGCTTAATCACCAACCTTGTTAAACACATGCTCACATTTTTTAGGAACATTCTGGTTTGGTCTCGACCTCGCCTAATGGGGGGCTGTTTACAGCGACTCTACTGTCGCTGACTCGCATGCTCAAAATCCAACTACCAATCAGGTCAGAGCCCAAGGTATTCCAGGTGCGTTTGACACTGGCCTACCTGTCAGTCTTACCGGAGCATGTCCAGTAGGCACAAAAGCTCTCTATTGACCTCACTCAGTTCCCAAGCAGGTCTAGCGAGGTGGGTGGTTCCAAAAATGTTTAACAGAACCTTTAATGCATTGCCTGTTATGGTCTGCAAACAGTTTCCCAAAATGGTCTTGTTTGAAGTCAGTAATGCAGTTTTTTTTCCCTGCAGAAATTCACACGCAAGCCTTTAAAAAGCTCCTTATTTCCAATGTAAAGCGATTTTTCACAGACTGTGGAGTGATTGACGTAACTGGATACCCCATTGGGATGGGCTCTCGTCTTGATGAGCATTTGTATTGCATCAATTTTGAGCCATTGAGAAGAGTGGCACCATGTATTAACTGATTGCTGTAATAGCAAGATATGGGTATTGTTTTCATCCCTCCTGTCTTTGGTTCACTGTGCCCTGTATAATAGTTTGAGCCAAGCGCTTTTGAATGGCTTAGCTTGGTTTAAATTGTCTTGTTCAGGCTGTACAGGTTTTGTTTTTTTTCTTTCCCACTCCACCCAAATCTAGAATCACTGTCAGATGTTAGATGCTTGCATGTCTGCATGAGTATATGCCTACCTATATTCAAGTCTTCAGATTGTGCATAATAGGGCTCTTCAAGCCCCTTTCACAATTTGTTTAAGCTTTGTTGTCTGAATCCCAGATGACAGTGATTAGGGCACTTAACTGTTCAAAGTTTATCAGCCTTAGATAAGCGTTGTCATAGCTGAAATGTGCATTGCCTGATAGCGCCATGTAGTTGGGAATTATTCAGGCAAAACTCTGGTCAGATAGCGGCTTTTTAAGCCTGAGCAGACCCAGAGCTGGCAATTCTTTGAGAACTTTTGAAGATGGAGCTCTGTGATGTGAAATAGCGCTCAATGGTAAGTTGGAATGCAGCAAGCACTGAGAAATGGGAGCATTTCACACAGTGGTACCTCTGGGGCCATAGCTGGGTCATGAACGTTTGCAGTAGATGAATTGGCCATATGCAGACTTGTCACAGAGTCCAAGCTAGACTGTATTTCTTACTATAACAAGCCACAGGTGATACAGTATATGGACGGCTGAAAAGACGAGCTCTCATCTGTAAGTTTATTTGGACTAGTGGTGCTACAGTTGTTGGATAAGCGTAACCGTGAAATTTGGCAATCCTGCACAGTGGAGTTGACACTGAACCACCAGACCACATGACTAGTGATAAGTCACAGACAATGTGGATATCTTTAGGGTTGTTGACTCTGTTCTTAATATATTGTCTCATGTGGTGATGGTAGAATTTGATTGTCTGTGGTGGATTTCAAGCGTCTTGCAGGGCCTTAGATTAGTACCTAATACATCGGACTTTCCTATTCAAAACCAACCTTTTCATAATGTAGCCAGTGTGGTCCTTCCCTGTTTACTTTGACCATTTATTAAAAATGAATTGGATTATGGGTTTAGTGAATAGATTTTGTCCTTAATTGAATAAGACGTGAATTCCTAGCAGCAGACCAATTGAAACGTGTAATGCTGCACTCATGACTCTTCACTGCTGTTCAATCTGAAGGTCCCAGCTAGATTGTCCTAATGAGTCTAAGTAAAGCTCTGACTTATGTATTGAACTGTTTCGCCTCACTTGAACCTTAAACTGTTGGAAGAGAAACTTTGATCTAGCCATATGATCAGACAGAAATAACTCTTTGTCTGGTATTTCCGCTGCTCTGATGTAACATTTTTTTTTCTTCTGTCTCTTAGGTTCTTGTGAATGACTTCTTCCTGGTTGCATGCCTGGAGGACTTCATTGAGAATGCCCGCCTCTTCATCTTTGAGACCTTCTGCAGAATTCACCAGTGCATTAGCATCAGGTCAGTCATGCAGTACAATCCAAACCAAGTGAAACTAAGATTTGCAAGTAGAACTTTTGGTGACGGTCAAAGGAGACACTACAGTTGTCTCCCCAGATTGGGACCATGTTGAGCAGCGGGATTCAGACAAACTTTCTATAAGACTAACAGGAAGTCCTATTTGCTATCACTAGACTTTGTTGGCACTCAGTAAACAGAAGTAAGAACTTGGGCTTTGTGATTAGTGGAATTTCCCTAACAGGTAAGTGTTTATTGCCCCGTCCAAACACTGAAATGCTGACCCCACTCATCTTGAGGAATAAGTATTGTGAGGTTTAACTGCTCCCAGGTCTCCACAGGTTGCTCTGCTTGCTTAACTTTCAAGACCACCTGTCCGAGGCCAGTTCGTAGACGGGTTTCTCCCAGGGAGGGGTCAAGGTTTAGATGGCTTTCAGCTCCTTTTCTATGGGGGAGTGGAGGCCAAAGGGGTTTGTAGTTCAAAATCCAGTCTAGTTACGTTATAATAAAATTGACCTTGGATACCTCCCCAAAACCAGGAAATTTACTCAGTACATTATTATAGTGTGCATTTTGCGGAGAGAGAAAAAAAGATTATGGTAATTGGCTGCAATTAAGAGATTATAGGACTTGGCTGCCTCTTTACATTAGTTTTAGAGAGTGACAAAGATAAAGACAGAGCATCCACCCTTCTCAGCCAGTAATCCTCATTCTTGTAACAGTGGATCAGTACTTGTTGCTGCATCCAATCTATGATATTGGGTAGTGCATATGCGATTTCTTTTTTTTGTGTATCCTCACCTATTTTCGGTGCAACTTTTTAGCACTGGTTTCAGCGGGCTATATTCATAGTACGCTGACTCTCAGGCGTATGGTGAATGCTAACGATTCGAAGGAAGGTCTGCATTTCAAATATGGTCCACAAACATATGATGCTCAGTGGAAAGAGGGAATGAATTACTTCTGTTGACACGAAAATGATTACATTGACTGTTATATAGAGCCGGGGAGGTCTGTAGTCAAGGTTGAACCATGGAACATGATCAGGCCCCGTCGAAATCTCCAGTTGCAGATTGTCTGGAATTGATTAGGAGTCCTGGTTCTTTTTGGCAGACTTACTGCAATTGGATCCATTTACTTGTTAAGGACCACAAAGGTTAGTGGTAACACTGAAAGAGGAAGTGATTTTTCTACTTTCAACTTTTTTTTTTCTGTGTCTTGTGCTCTTGTTTGAGTTTTCATAAAGCAGGGATTTCTGTTTATTTTTGGTGGTGTTATGACGATGGACAGAACATGTCTATTTTTGAAAGACACCCAAATTCCAAGTCATTAGTCCTCTACCCAGAAGCCCTCTGCACCCAAGCGTGGACTCAAATGAATTTGATGGCTGTTTTTTAATGAGGACATTTTTACAGCCGTTGGCCATGATGGTTTCACAGATATTTAGCTCGCCTTTTGCCCACAGCTTGGGAGACCAAAGTAGACCAGAAGTTGGCGTAATTGAGTTATTTTATGCAATAAAGGCTTATGTAAAATGTACTATAGGCAGTGAAAATGTGATTCAGCCTGCACTCGTAATTGCATACACACACATCCTTTTTGTCTAGACTTTTCAGTGTCCCGAGTGTGTGTTTCCAATTTAGCTTTGTTTTCCTTGTATGATTTACAGGGTTTATTTCCTTAGTCCTTCCATGATAGTTTCAGTGGCGGGACCCGGCTTTGACCTCAAATGCACACTTGTCCTTTGACATTTTGAGTAAATGCTTCAGACCCAATCCCCCCCCCACCCCCCCATCAATAGATTGTATTTGTACACAACAGCTCACTGGTAGTTGGAAGCAGTGTCTTGTGTATTTGGAGGAAACACTGAAGATCTTTCCACCTCACAATTGAGTCATTAAAACGACCACACAATCATTTCGGTTTCCCTGAAAAATCAATTTTACCCCAAGCTGAAAGCGAGGCTGCTCCAAATGGCTTGGATTCTCCCAAACACTATCATATGTTAGTGTTTAACATTGCATTCATTTTAGGCCATGTTAAGAAGGGGGCTACTTTTGAGAAGGATCTTCCTCTCTTCTCTAACAGAGTTAAACCTCAGTGCCTGACCCCTCTCTTCAAGTGTGAGGTTGGTATTGAGACCCAAAGGAGTCCACTGGCCTGAAGTCGAAAGCTCAGGAGCCAGAGTGAGTAAGGGGTCGAAATGAAAGTGATCTCCCCTCTCCCCCAAGGAATAGGATCATGGTTGTGTAAAACAAAACCAGTGATGGAGGCACTCTGCTTGGCTTAAGGGCCAAAGGATGTCAATAGTGCAGGTTGTTTAAGTCCGTCCCTGCTGCCTCCCACATCTTACTTTCACTCTAAGGTTTAAATTGGGGTAGCTGTTGTACACCTCTCAGAGAGACAATGAGATAAAGTAACCCTCCTCTGAAATACAAATGCCCTTCCTGGGAGGAAAACATTGCCAGACTTTCTTTTATAAATTAAATTAGAGGACTTTGGCTGGTACAGGCCAAGGCCCTGGGCCCTTTGGGGCACGCTGTGTTCCTGTGTTGTTCTGCACAGATCACGTTTGGAGGGGTTAGGGGTTAGCTTAACTCCCCGGTGAGGAAACCAGACCATGTTTGTTTTGACCATCATATTTGACCTGGACTTGACTGACATGTGCCCCCACTTTACTGAGTTGCCAAACAAAACACCCAGTACATCTGCACAGCAATCACTTAATCACACAGGTAAAATAGGAACCAATAACACGTTTCATTCAAATTTGATTACTTGATTGTTAAGTAAATAAGTGACGTTATTGGTGTGTGTGTGTGTGTGTGTGTGTGTGTGTGTGTGTGTGTGTGTGTGTGTGTGTGTGTGTGTGTGTGTGTGTGTGTGTGTGTGTGTGTGTGTGTGTGTGTGTGTGTGTGTGTGTGTGTGTGTGTGTGTGTGTGTGTGTGTGTGACAACTCGTATCAAAATCTTGTATTGATTAAGCTATTAATATGAGCTACAACTATTCATCAATCATTTCCTCTACATTAGCGAGATTTAGGCCTGTGGACTAAACTCCTGTGACCACCGACATGTGTTATCCATCACAACCTTGACTTGCGTCATTGGACAGCTGACACATTTTTTTCAAACTTGTTAGGTTCCCAGTAATGATTCATAGGAGCAATTTCGTTGTCAAGCATCATTTTCTCCAGGTTCTGAAGACCTGAAGTGTAATCAGCTGTCCAACACAGCTATGCTATGTTAGCCGTTTGTTGGCGTGAGTGACAGGTTGATCAGACTCTCTGTATCCCTTATTCCTCTCCTTTGGCCTGCTGAGGTACACATGAATCCTCTCCGAACTGGTGCTTTTCTCTCTTGTTATCCACCTCCTCCATCACTTCACTGTGGTGAAAGTGGCGAAAGGTATGCACTGTCACTCGGAAACCCTATTTCGCTCATTATGCTGAGGCAATGCTTTTATTTGTTGTTTATGCTTTTGATGCCCCATCCAGACACTGACATCATTTCATTTCCCCTCTTTATGTGGTTTTGCCACCATTCAGGGGTTCGAAAGTGGTAGTCTTGTTTACTTTTTAGCCTTGAGGTGAGGCAGACATTATCACAAATCCCAGAGATTACTTTTCACCAAAAGAATGTCTTAAATAAGTCAGACTCTGAGAGTGACAGTTAAAATAAGTAATACAGATGGTGGGATCTGTGTTTGCAGAACCATGGCGTGAGACGTGTTGTCTGGGTAAATTCTAGCTTACTCATTGAAGGAGTCTTACAAAATGTGATGAATGGACCAGGAAGTGATAATTAGTAGAGTAAATTGTTTTTATGTAGACCTTTTCACCCCTTTTTTGTACAAACACACACAGGCTATACACAATGACAACTTTGAGCCTACAGTATTTCATTAAGTGTGTTAATATGGTTTTTCAGGGGTGAGAGGGGTCTAGGTTTTGAGATGAGAGTTAGCGTTGCTGTAGTAATTGTGGGCAGTGCACAGAGGGGTGAGTATATTTATTGGGGCCCTTATAAGAAATGCGGTAGGCGTGGAGTGTGGTGGGGGTTAGAAAAGAGGAAGGGGGCAGGAAACGTAGGGGGGAAGGGGGTATCGAGGGGGTCTAGTTATTTTGAAAGCCACAAGGGAAGCCAGCTGCACTGGGGAAAGCTTTGGATCAAAGAATCCCAGCCACCCTCATACCTCCCCTCCCTCTACTGTGACACATCCATGTCTAGCTGTATCAAAGAGCAGGCCGGTCTCCAACCTGGCTTTCATTTTGAGGGACAGTCCCTGTTTGACCAATGTGTCATGACGAGCTTTAGCAGACAGGTGGGGAGAACGTACGTCCCGGACAGGGGCACAAAAAATAAAATGAAAGGCTAAGTAGCCACAGAGGCTCACAACATGGGGTAGTCCCAGCACTTCTAATTGACTTATTCATACAAGTCTGTAAATCAAGCTGCCATTAGCAGAGGCCCATTAGAAGAACCCAACATGTTGGCCATCTATAAATACTGTTAAAAAAAAAAAAAACTAGTCACTTGGCACCTAATGTTAAACATCCATCAATGTAGTGTAGTGTTGACAGTTATTTTAGTCCATTCATTACATATTTCATACATGCATCAACACTTTGAAACAGCAGCCCAGTTCAGTTGAAGTCACTCTTTGAAAAGGACTAATCTTACTAGGGAATCTGCAACAACTGCAGTACTTTATTCTGCATTTTTGTAGACATTTGTCCTTTGAACAAGAATAGTAGCGGCTGTGTGAACCTCAACTTGGGCACAGCAGTTACTTTTATCTAAATGCTAACGTCAGCATGCTAAAAACGCTCAATCACAATGTTAACCTGCTGATATTCAACAGGTATACAGTTTATGATGTTCACTGACTTAGTTAAATGTGTTAGCATGATAGCATTTGCTATTAGCACTAACCACAAAGTACAACTGAGGCTGATGAGTTTTGCAGATCATAAACCATAAGACTAAGATTTTAAATTGGATGATTGCACTAGGGGAAAGGTTGAGGAATCACCAACGTAATTAGAAAACATTGTCTGCGAACCACATGTGACCGTGCAAAGTAACTGCACTAATCCGTCTGGTAGATGTTGAGATAGTGTCTGTAGAACGAGCAACTTTGCCATCCACATTCCATGATGCTAGCCTGGAT
Source organism: Etheostoma spectabile (assembly GCF_008692095.1). Taxonomy (NCBI): domain Eukaryota; kingdom Metazoa; phylum Chordata; class Actinopteri; order Perciformes; family Percidae; genus Etheostoma; species Etheostoma spectabile. Next base: position 29,109,913 of record NC_045738.1, on the reverse strand, counting down.
AAAAAAGTAAAACAATATAGTGGAATCTGTAAACCAAGTTTTAATGCATGGTTGGCGCAGACTTAAGGTTTGATTTGCTAATTTGCTCCATCACAAATCTAAAGCACTTGTGATTTTGGTGAATAATTCAATAACTATACGAGGTCTTCACATATGGTAGGATTAGTCCCGTGTCAGGAGCGCCAATGACTGATTCCTTAGCATCCGGAAACTGTCCAGCACTGAGACAGACCTCTGTACCCTTTCTGTTGCCTTATACCCAGGTTAGAGTCTCATGTCACTGTGTTTCCTCCACAGCATGCTGGCAGACAAACTGAACATGACGCCCGAGGATGCTGAGAGATGGATCGTCAATCTTATCCGCAACGCCAGGCTGGACGCAAAGATAGACTCCAAACTGGTGAGACCTTCTGTCTTGGTGTTTGGTGGTTGTTTTCCCCAACATCTCCTTCCAGGCAGCGCGGCAATGGTGATGTCCAGGGGATAGCTGCCTGGGAGGCGACGTTGGAGGCAAAAAAAATTCTTACTCATTCAGTGGGCGCCTACTAATTAACCAAAGCTTTTTAAACAGCCCTTTGCAAATCGGCGGTGGTAGTAGGGCTGGGCATATAGAGAGAGAGAGATGGATAGATAGATAGATAGATGGGACTAGATATTGTCTCCGGTTTTGGATTTTGTAAGATGACACAAGTGTTTTCTTTTCCTGGTTTAAAGGCTGCATTACAGTCTCGCAGTTCTTTTATTTGATTTTACCCACTTGTTCTTCATTTCCACATTACAGATGATCTACATTTACATTTTAATCTAAATTGTAAAAATATTTAGTGAAAGCACCAATTGTCAACCCGACAATATCGTCGCAATATCAACATTGAGGTATTTGGCCAGGAATGTGGTAATATCTGATTTTTCTCCATATCGCCCACTCTCGGTGGTGGCGATGGTCATACGGCCTTTTAGATGCTCTTTCTCTTTGACTTGAGGCCTTATTTGTATCCTGATTTTGGGATTGAAGGGTACAATGTAAGGACATTGTTTGCATATTTCACCTTTGTAAGGTCCTCTTTGTGAGGCTCCTTGTTGAACCTGCATGCTTTGGCGTACACATCACAACAGTTCTCTGTAATCAGCAAATCATAGCCCAGTCCTCCAGAATAACATAGAATTATCTAGATGTGCCTACAGTGGATGGGAAAAGGACCTATGCTGCCTCTGGTTGGTGTTTGTGGAACGGTGTGTCTGCAAGACCAAATGCGATTGGCTTATTGGTTGTAATTGTGAATCTGTTGTCCACTTTTGTCCATATTTCTAGGGCCATGTGGTCATGGGGAACAACGCCATATCACCTTACCAGCAGGTGATCGAGAAGACCAAGAGCCTCTCGTTCCGCAGCCAAATGTTGGCCATGAACATTGAGAAAAAGCAAGCCCAGAGCACCAAGACTGAGGCAAGTACAGCACATATGCTACACATACAAAATGACAAAATGCACACAAAGCTCCCCTCCCAGCTAGTCCCTGTAGGAAACCATCCCTCCCTTAACTGATCAGATTGCTAGGAGGTCAACATGAACTCAGGGCAGTTCAAAGTGTCTCAAATGATCAGCTCAAAAGAACAAGGCCAAAGAATGTTGATGAACAACCATCAACAAAAGCTCTCTTTACACGAAAAGCCAGTAAGAGCAAGTTTAACAGAGCTAACGCTTTCATCCCTCCATTGCTCTTCAAAGGTCTAATGACAAGGTAGATTCCAAACAACCATAAAACGATGCCTGCGCTCTGTGACTCAGCCCAGCAACGTAAATAAGGTGGACCCTCACACTGGCTTTAAGTGAACGCTACTTAAAGCCTGGAGTTCCCTGCACTTAGGACCTGTTGCAGATGTCTGGCTCAGAGTCCACTCATCCCATTTTAAGCGTGTTTTTGATGTTGACCATGTGTGTTATAGTGGTATGTAGACTGTTAAAGTACTCCCAACTACACAGAATGTAATGATCACACACATACTGTATTCTGAACTGGAGCTCTGAGCTGTTGCTACATACAACTCCCCGTTCCTTAAAGACAAGCACGTCTGTCATATCAGACGGATCGGCCCGACACCTGACAGCACCAAGGCCACGGAGTTACAACAAGCATGTTACATTGTTTAACTTTTTAACTGTGCAGCACTTAAGTGGTTAGCTTTTGATGTGCTCAAGTACCCTCCTCCCTATTGTTTGAATATCTGCAGCAGGAGTGCTGCAATAACCCTGTCCCGTTAAACAGCAATTCCCCCCCTCCCCTCATTAAGGAGTTTTTGTAATTAGACAAAAGAGGCTGCAAACAACTCACAGAGCACCATTACATCCTGCTGTCCTCAAGGCAACAAATCACTTACATATAGAGAACATTTACTGCCAACCATCTGGGACGGCTGCTTAGGGTCCCTGTCAACCCACAGCAAAACGTCAGCGCTTAACTGCTTGCACATGTATGTTACTTTTTCACATTTCCCACAATCAAACTACAAAATTTAGTTTTGATCAATCTCAGTGATCCACAAATGGTCTAATTTTACGTTTTCTCCACGCTTTTCTTCCAGACACCCAACTGGGCAGGTCAGGAATCTGGATTTTAGCCACACACTGAAGATGAATCCATCCTACGTATTGTGTTACATTTTTTTCCCCCACTCTTGTATCTCAAGTAGCACAGTGCTGTTTTGCACTCAGTTCAAGTCATCACAGATTCAATAAAAGTGACCAACAAAAGCATTTACACCCATGATTGCTTTATTTCTGGACATTACAAACGGCGGTTTGAGGTTTGAGTGGTCAGACCTTTCTGTATCGGTAATACTTGATGAAGTTTTAATGTGCGCATTGAGTCACCGAGTGGGACAGTTAAGACTGCTGCGTGTGATGCGGCTCATGTGTGCGCAGTAATGACGAATGGCTGTTTAGTCTGTTGGTTTTATGGCGTTTAAGTGGTTCGCTTCACCGTGGCAGGCGGTCTCGCTGAGTGGGACGTCGGCTGGAGGGGGCAAACAGAGGTGATGTACAGTTACCAGTGGTCACGCTCTCTGCCAGTCAGTCTGCCCATCTGAGGACGCAAGAGAGCCATAAAGAACCATTAGCCAGACGGACACAATCTTTTAAATGTCCCACCCCACCCTCGCTCTTCTCTGCTTCTGACCTTCTCATAACTCAGTCGTCATTATTGCTCACAAACAGGCTTTTATTTATTCACATGCGTTTCATTTTCTTCGTCATACAGTACATGTAATCAAATTACTAAACAAGGATTTTATGTTGACGTACACCTGGTTTATTAGGCCATCAAGTCTCATCACTACATGAAGTGACTAAAACCGAACAATCATCGGAGTGAAATGTATTTTCTCTGTATACTTTTAAATAGGTTTCAGCCCTTTTTAACTGAACCAGCCGACTACACCATAAATCATTTTAACGGGATTATAGAGAAAGTAGAATACTGTGGCCAAAGAGGGAATGAAGCTGCAGTGGAAACCTGTTTCATTCACACAGAGCATGAAGCTCCAGTCCTTCAGCACTGCTCTGTTTCCATTTGTTTTGTTTTCACCTATAATAAGTCTGTCTCTCCCGCCGCAGCGCTTCCAGGTGGTAACTGCAATGTGTCTGAATGGTGGAGCTTACTAAATGGGTTTTCATGACTAAAACTATTTCTTAAAAATGATGACCTGAAGCCTGTGGAAATCTGTTTTCAGATCTTAGATTTGTCTCTAACATACTTGTGGCCACTTACACATACTGGGGGTTGAGCAGGTTGATTTATTATTTTATTAATAGTTAAAAGTGCCCATATTATGAAAAAAAACTCTCTGAATGTCGTCTGCCTTCAATCTGCGGGTGAGCTGTATAAAATCTGCACGGCTTTCTACGTAACTAGCCGAGACGAGGTGGCTAACAGTAGCATGTTAGCAGTTAGCCCCTCATTCTCAATGGCAAAACACTGCTACAACACACACTAGTTCAGCATAATCTGCGAAAGAACTACTTCCATGTCCCTGTTCTGCAGGGATTCCACAAGTTCCCCTCATTTAGAAGAAGTCTCCCAGCTAATCCTGCCTTGGACTGACCAAAGCTGGAGAGCGAGTTATCTAGCTGATGTGATCTTACCTAGCTACTGCTTATGTGCGACTCCCAACAAAGATAGTATAGAAGAGAGATGTCTCACTCTGTAGCTGAAACAGAGAGCTCAATACACAGGGTGAAAACAGGATCTGCAGCAATGTGCAGTACAACAAAAACATAGTGCTTTTTGAAAATTAAAACATGTAAACCTATTCTGATATAACCTCTGAATACAATTTATGAACCTGAAAATGAGCAAAATATGGGCGCTTTAACTCAAAAACTCTTCTTCTCTTGCTTGGTTGCTGGATCAGAACCCTACAACAATTTAAGTATTGCTAAATCCTGATCACTACTGTGCCAAAGTTTATGAAATTGTTTCCAACAAAGCCCCGCCTTCTTGGAGACATTCGGAAGAACAAACAAATCTCATGAAACAAAGTAGGACCCTGTGGCTCAAAGAAGATGCTGATTGAAGCCTTTTAAAAGTTCATATGTCGTCGTTTCGCGATCTCAGTATGCTTTGGAGAATTTTAAGATCATTTTGACTTTTGTAGCCATTGTGAGTCCAAGCTGACTTAAGCGTTCAGAATCCTCGCCCTTCCCGGTCATGGGAGCGCCGTAACTATTTATACAATAAATGGTGGCAAATGGTTTATAACGGCTGCTTGTGAGCCTGCTTCCAAAGAAACCAAGAAAAAGAATCTTGTCCTTTTGAATAATGCCAGACATAAATATGGTGAGTTCAATGTCCTCGTGAAACAACAGAGGATGATAGACGAAGAGAAGCACTTTGAATATTTCAGAATGTCTGCACAACGATTCGATGACCTACTCCGTCAGATCATACCTTTCAAAAGAACTCGTCTCAACCAAAGAACTTCTAATAAGTGGTTGCAGTTCTGACAGACTTCCACTTGGGGCGCTCACAGGTGAGTGCGGAATGAATGGGACTCAATGGAGCTATACGCCTCAAAGTCCACTTACATCCAGGATAAAAAATTTTGTGTAGTCATTTGAATGTTGCATTCGAAAGGCGATGCTGAGACCATACACCCTGCTGGTGTTAGCTTTTTTTTAAAGTGGCTTTTTTTGTTCTAAAAAGCCTTTTTAAAATCTCAATGTTGTACACATCGTGCAGCCAGTGATACCGCTCTACGGCGAGCCCTGAGTCATTTCCTTCGTTTGACAACACAGCTGACAGGTCAGGATCTCGCTGTCGATACACGCGCTAGAAAGGTCTGCTAAGGTCTTAAAGACCACGGCAAAATACACACTCCGACGCTCTGGCTTTGCTTCGGATACCATCAAGCGGGACCTCCAGGTGTCATCAGTCCTTCATTGACCAATCAGCATTCATTAGCTCAGTGCTAGCATGATATGGGCAACGACCTCTAAGAAATCAAAAGGAAGTAAGTACTCGTTCATTCAACTTTGGATCTATAAATCATGTTGAACTTGCAAAAACTACAATCAAATCTGAGATTTATCAGCGGCAATCGGACGAAAGAGACAAATGTAGCCGTCCAGCTCCATAGACTCCCATTCATTTTTGCGCTGGACCGCAATCACCCCCAGTGGAACTCGGGTGGAACTGCAACCAAATTCAGTACAATGGGGCTTAATGGGGCAAACGCGCTCTCGGTAGACGCGCTTTGTTTTCACCCAGTAAGTTTACAAGAGAGACATGCAGTCACTAAGAGTCCTGGCATCTGGTTGCCCTCGGACTCGTCCAGGCTTCCTGTTTCTGCTTTGTCGTGCACCGCTGAAGGAAAAAAAAAAATCGAGTGGTGGATGAAATCCTGGCGCACCAGCGAGGTTGACGTCACATTGTCGCGCGCCAGATCGGGAACTGTAAAGATGCCATCACATTCTCTCTGTAAAGGAGTGGAAAACCTACAGGGGTTGAGAGCTGCGAATTCAAAAGGTTTTGGGTGGGCTTTAATATGTCATGATCAATTATTAAATATTTGGTTGGGGTTCCTAGATCATTCATGACCTTGCATACAGTCGTTAAACACCTAAAGGTTCATTTAACCCTCATGTTGTCCTCGGGTCAAATTGACCCGTTTTCTTCTCAATTGTCTTCTTTTTTTTTTTTTTTTTTTTTTTTTTTTTTTAACTACCCAAAATAACATGATTGATTCCACACAATGCTCTTTGGGGTGATTTCGCTGGGTGATTATGGGGTGTCAATTTTTTACCATTTGAAACCAAAATGTAAGTGGTTTTGAAGTAGTATTGAGTAAAAGTTGAGATATTCCGGTCTGTGATTATCCATCAGCATACATTCCTTACATTTGTTTGTCTAAATAATTCCTAATTTCTGCTTTTCTAACTCAAACATTAGGTTCAATTTCCTTATGTATTAACCATAAATCCCAAAATAGCTGTAAAGCTAAAGTTAATAAGTTAGTGTTACGGAGTATTGAATATGTAAAAAGTGACAAACATTGAAAAAAAGCATCAAAAGTTTTGAAAAAAGGGACAAAAATGAAAGGAAAAAGTTAAAAACATTGATAAAAAGCATAGACAAATTGTTGATTTTTTTCATTTCTGACAGGAAGACAACCATAACGCGTGAGTTCGATGTATCTTTTAATATCCAGTTTTTTTCCCCCGTTGCCTTTTCTGTTCAGGCTTCAGAGCAGCTTCTAGACCTCGAGGTAAGATCCAACTAGATTCATGGTGACAATGAAATGCTATTGGAACACGTAGGCTGTAATGTGTCAGCTTTGTTGGTGAATGTCATGTTAGAATATTTCTGGACGTTGAAGTTTTGCCTCTTTTTCATTTGGGAGCCACAAACATGGCTAAGTATAACTTGAACTTTCCCGGTTTGCCTTATTCTCGTCCTCTCCTTGACATTTTTCGAGATTGGAGGTGACCACTGTGGCCCGGGAACTTTTTCTTTCTTTTACCTAGTAAAGTGTGACACAACAACCCACGCCGAAGGCCGTCCCGTCTGGGTCTCTGATGGACGGGGGGGGAGCAGCAGCAGCTCCTCTCATTGCTGTTATGGCGATGAGGGCTCGGAGCCAGGCCATCCAAATGCTGACGTCACCTCCTCTTATGTGCACTGCAACGAGTAGGAGGGAGGGAGGAGAGGAGGGATGGAGAGAATAAAGTGATTGGTTTACCGGTCTCCTTCTCCATGACACATCATGAAAATAAAAGTGCCGGAGGCCTAAATTATCACATTCACCTTACCCGTGCACTCTCAGATGTTGTTTTAGAGAGGAGTCCAAACCAAAGGCACTGCCTGTGGCTAACAGCCCTCCTGACCACAACGTCTGTCACTGCTCTCTCTGGAGGAAGAAATAAACAAAGTCAGGACAAAGGTCACTATAGGTTTTGGCAAGGAAACCAACACAATTCCTTCTATTTTT
>NC_045738.1:29095540-29102418 GCF_008692095.1 Etheostoma spectabile | reverse complement strand
TTTACATATTGTTAAAAGCCCCCCCCCCACATATTTTTTTCAATCAGTTCCAGTGACGAAATGGAAACTTGTGTGTGTGTGTGTGTGTGTGTGTGTGTGTGTGTGTTTTACTGCCTGAGGGCAGAACAAATATTTTTCACTGGTTTCTCTGCTGTTTAATGTGTAAAACCAGCGTGTAAATGACATTTGTAATGTCAAGATGGGAGGTCTGGGGATATCTGTGCCGGAATCCAAGTTTTTTTTTTTTTTTTTTTTTAATTTTACACGTTGCCATTATATATATATTTTTATATTCCCTTGTCTTATGAAAGTCTGTTTTGTTTCTCTTGGTGTACACTAGTTTGGCTGATGTAGAATTGGCATGGACATATAACTCCCACATGAAAACAATTTCCTGTAATAAATAAAAGATTAAGTGCCACACCTAGTGGCTGAAGGGGGTAGAGCATTCACAACCCGTACTGCAATCAGAATGGGGCGATACAAAAATAATCCTGGAAACAAATATATATATATATATATATATATATATATATATTATATATATATATATATTTTAGCTGCTCACATGTATACATTACTCCAGTCTGATTCTTGTCCTGGGAGCCTCTGTCCTTAGCTTCCATAACTCCACTGTCACATGTTGTCTCTAATCAGGAGTTGACGAGCAGCCAGCGTTTGAATGTCACTGAGGGGGCGGATGGGTGCCAGCCCCCTCATGTCTTCTAACATGCCCCCCCCCCCGAAAAAAAAGGTAAGTTGGTTCTCCGTGGATGAGGTCGCGTGGGTCAGCGTGTGAGAGGGCCTCTGCCCTGGAAATCTCTTGAATGTATTATTTATTCATGTAGCACAATTACAGCCTCCCCCCCCCAAACAGCACCGATTATCATTCATTTCAGTGGAGAAGTTTACTCCTGGGTGCGCAATAACAGAGGCGCGTCGAGATGGTTGACTTGCGGGGCCCACATCATTACGCACACTACGTAGTTAACCGCTTATTTGGCCAACCTCTAATTATTCAAAATCAGAGAAAAAAGAAAAAAAAGAAGCTGAACTGAGATGGTTAAATTGACTGTGTCGCAATTATTCTCTCCCTTCCTTCAATCTACAATTGAGACGGGTCACTACACTTACATTTGAAACGAAGGGCCTTTATGAAGGAAAAACCGTGTAGTGTAATTGCGTTATCGTATAATAAAAAGAAATTGGGATTCCCATTGAAACATAAAAGGAAGACTGGAATAAAGTCATTTTCCCTGCCAAAGACAAGCTACAATCCCATATCCCTTTAAAAAAAAAAAAAAAAAAAAAAAACTTTTTCCTGTGGGATGTTTCAGCTGTTTATGCTCACTAGGACCAGAGGCCACTCGTACCGCCCTGTTGGTGAGTGCGCGTAAAGGGGGGGGGGGGGGGGATTAACTAATGTCATCTTCAACATCTTTAAATACGAAGAAACACAAAACTAGAGAACATCCACACGTGACAGCGGCACGGCGCTATATGAGGAAAAAGGCAGCAAGCATCAGGACCAGTCGGGAGTCAGACCTCAGCAGCGCGCGCAACGCACTCTCGCTCACCGGCTCTCGTCTCCCCCCCTTTCGAAAGAAAGCAACACATGTGAGTTTGTTTCCGCTGCGCTACAGGACACCGAGCGGACAAGTTTGAGTGCGGGACCGCAGGTAAACGGAATCTAAGCTTTTAACAGAGAGGAGGGAAAGGAAATGCCCCGGCTCCCACCCCCCCACCCTTCTTTCAGCGTCCGCGACCACCTTTTTTCCTCCTCCTCGGACCTCTGTTCTCTTCTGGAGACACAAGTTTCTCACACAAAGAGGGATGCTGTATGTTCCCGAGCCGCACTTGCACTCAGAAGGAACCTAAAAGTAGACCGGAGCGGAATTACACTTCATCGGATGCAAGGTACACACCGACACGTTCTTTTAACGGAGCGTCTTGGCGACTATTACGCACGGGTTGCGCTTATTTTATTTATTTTTTTTTTTTTTTTGGGAAGGGGCGTTTGAGCAGCGCACATTGCCTTTGCATCTGTGATTGTTCCAACTTCCAACACATTAACACACACAGAAGATCTATTACCTTTTTTTCTTTTTGAAGTTTGCTCTTATCGTTCACTCATCATTGTTTAGGAAGGTGTTGATTTCATTACGCTGTTATCACAGTAACCTCCTTTGTCGTTTTCCCCGCAGCGCACCAAAGCGGACACTTTTAGCGACTGGAGGATCAGCGCGCTTCATAAAATGATCCCAATCGGCGGCGTGATAACATGTCGCATCGCGTCTGATGTTTGACACATGTTGAGGATCGACTAGAGAAGAAACTGGAGGAGGACATAACAAAGTCCGAGAATTCATCCCGAGCCCTGCTGGCACCTTTTTTTTTTTTACTGGAGTCCGGACAACAGATCGCCGTCCAGATGCAGTTTCGACTCTTCTCTTTTGCCCTGATCGTTTTGAACTGTATGGAGTACAGCAGCTGTCAGGCGCCGTCGCACCGCTGGAGGAGAAACAAAAGAGGTAACACGGGCTCGTGTTTTAGAGCAGCATCCAGCGAGCTGACTTTAAACAGATGGCTCTAGAGTTTGTGTGGGTCACGGGAGGCAACAGCCCCGAACAGGCTTGCTCTTCCGTTCTGTTAGACGGCCGCGTGTGCACAGCGCACAGAGCAGGCGCAATATGGATCGCTATCTCTGTTTGATTTGTTTGAAATGCACAGGTGAGAGTTACCGATCCAACCCGTCTCATAGTCTAATCCAGGGACGTTCCAGACATTCACGCTGAAAGAAAATTGTAATGAAGCCACAATTTAGTCTCGCAGCACTTGATGTAATTAATCAACCTTTAAAAAAAAGAAGATTATCAACATGATGTAACGATTTCTGAGCCGGTAGCTAATGCGTAAAATGTGCGCAAAATTGGCCACGCGTGGCTGTCCAAAAAGGAACATGGAAACATGTGTCATTGGATTGGCCAATTGTATTCAAACCAAGTTGCCAGACGGGCTATTGACATCCCCGATTTTGTGGCCCCAACAAAGAGGCTCCCTATAGTCCCTATGTTATTTAGGCTACATGTGAAACGGCTAAAAAGCTGCTGGTGCGGATCGGTCTATAGAGAGCTGGCGGCTTATAGCGAGGGAAGGGGGGTCGTATTGTTGGAGTTATTTAATGAATAGATACGGAATCCCCTTCCTCTGACTTGTGAATTGGCCATCTCCACTCCACCCCCCCTAAGCTGGTTTTAATTGATCTCATAACCACTTTGAACAGTTGGTAGGAAACCCGCATAACAATCGCTCAGCGGAGGCGCAGGAGTTGAGGAGGGGATCAGCCCCTTTGTAAACACTGCTCCATACTCTGAATGAATGAGGAGACAGTGGGATTAGGAAAGTGGCCCCTGCCGAGCCCTCCTCAGACCCGTGACATAACACATCTCCAAGGGCCCTCGGGGTGACCGTGAGAGGAGGCTTGCGCACGGGGACCGCGTTGCGGACTTTTGATGAGCGCTAAACAGTCCGCGCAGGATGGCAGTACAGTAGAAACATTTCAAGTCAGGAGAGAGGCAATCACATATTTAATCATATGCGCTGCGTGCCAGGGGGAACCTCCACACTGCGAGCCCTCCACTGCCCATCTGCAAATAATCAGGCAATCACTGCGGGGTACTGGCACACACACGTTTTTCTTCTCCTCTGTGTGTTTCTGTCTTTCTTTCTCTGAGGACTGTGTGATCTCAGATAGCGCAAGCAAGATAGAATGTAGTTTCCTTAGTATGATTGATCTTCTTTTGGAATTGCTTCGATCTAAAGGGTATATTTGGATGGTCAAGCAGCAAATCAAGTTCTAACATTTGTCTTTAAGTACCTCCTTATCTGTGCGTTGTGTGGGAAAGAGAGAGAAAGGGAGTGTGTGTATGTGTGTGTGTGTGGTGTGGGTGTGTGTGTGTGTGTTGGGGGGGGGGGGGGGTTACCAATTGGGATGAGATCAAGAGGTTAACTTACACATTTGACCTTTAAGAACAGCTCTAGGCCGAGCACTATAAACTACACGTTGTTACCCCCAGCTCTCAGAACGGCTGTTACACTTGTCAAAGTAATCCCATGCAAATATGTACAGGTTCGGCCTTTACAGTAGTGCGTGTGTGTGTGTGTGTGTGTGTGTGTGTGTGAGAGAAACAGCACTTTGGGCCAAAAGTGCCATTCTAGCAAGCAGTGGCAGCTTGCCAAGTTTTTGGTATTCGCTTCCTTCCTTTATTTATCACGGTTATATTGAAAGAAGCCTGTGTAAGAGATCATTGTCCAATAGGCCCAGAAATGCTTGAATATTTTTCTAGCCCTCAAGGTTCCTGTGACAGCTTTATACACAGCCTGTCTGGCATGCACGGAGAGCTATCCAAATCGTTCAGGAGTGCTGAGACCCAGACGCGTAGCTGCTTCACGTGGAAAACAAAACACATCCTGCATAATTTAACAAATGTCTTGTTCATTTTTTTTTAACACACGTGAAAAAAAAAAAAGTAAAGTAAAGTTTTCCCTTTAAATACTGTGTGTGCATGCAGCCACATGACCATGTGAGGTGTAAGGGATGGAGTTGCCATTATAATTAGGGGATGTCAAGGAGAAAACCGGTCATTGGGTATGGCTGGAGCCCGCTGAAACGTATGAGTAGTGGCAAGATTGGGATCTTTGTGTGGTTTCTGGGTTGATCTTGTCTCTCTCACACACTGCATGGCATGACCCAACCTCCCATTTCTCTGCGACAATTGTGCATATGCATTTTTTTTTTTTACACGTAAAACAGATGACAAAACTTATTAAATGCACACCTCCTTAACCCCTGTCCTGCCTACTAGAAGTGGGGAAATTATGCCAATGAGCCCTTCTGTGATATCATACCCAGACGCAAGCTTTTCATTTTTATTCTCTGGCTAATGATGCCACCTGCTGACTACATAAAATCAGGCTTGAGTACCAATGCTGCCTGACGGAACCGAGGCACACAGTGGGGCCCTAAGACGATTAAACAGGTAATGAATAGGTAACAGCACATCGTGAGTGGTGAAAGGTTGCCATGTGATTCTGTCTACCCTTCCCCATCTACCCAGAATCCCAAATTTGAATTCCCAGCGGGCCACGGCATGTTTCAGATCACATTCAACTGTCTAATCTGTTACTTTAACAGTGTTGCAGCCTAGCAGGGTGGGGGTGGGGGGGGAGTGAGGTCAGAGGTGCATGCCGTTTTGTACCGATGATGACCGTCGGCAACAAGAGTGTGTGTGGTGACTTTTTGATGCCAGAAGACGCAGAAAATAGTTGTGATTTGTGGCTGAATAGACACAGAAGCCCATATAAAAGTGTGTGGAAACTTGATACTCATTGTCAATTGTGAATTGACTGTGGTTTGTTGATAATAAAGCAAAAAAAGATTTAATTATTTAGAAATTCTTAAGTCAGATACATTTCTTGGCCATATGAATTAAAAAACAACAACAATAGACTCGTTGGATGCAGATAGTTCAAACACTGTATCCTCTCATTCTAAGCCCTGGGAATCAGGCCTCAGCGTGCTGAAAGCTCACCCTCCAGTCCCAGGTTTGTGGGTGTAAGTGTTAATGTTGGAACCCGGTACTTCAGCGCAATATAATACATCGATCAAGAGCCCAACGGGGAGGAGAGGTAACACAGCCTGGCCACTCTTGCCTTTGGAAAAAGTGAAAAAGCCCCGTAGACGGCACCTGTTAACAAGGCTTTCTCACACGATGCCACTCTAATCCAGGTGAAGTGAGCCTCTTTTTTTCAAATTCCCTTAAAAAGAAGGAGTTTTGTTATCCTACTCATTGCTTAAAGAACTTGGAAGAAAGAGAAAATCATCAGTACATGGTGATTGTTCGTCTTTGTACCTGCACAGAAGAAGTGTTTGGATGTGCAACACTTTTTCTTTAAAACTCATAGCTTAAAGGAACTGCCGGAGACTGATTTGCGATGTGACAGCGTGCAAGAGGTTGGGCTGGTTGAGGAGAGGTGGGGGCTTTTTTAGGGGATGAGGAAGGCATATTTAAGCAGATCAGCTGGAAACGGCTGAATGTGAACAGAATCACCTGAGAGGGATTACAGCGAGCCTTGACCTGAGCCTGAGCTCCGGCATCAAGAAACAGAGCTCTGTCTTTTCTCTCCCAGGTCCCATCAGCCAAGCCTCCATAAGTAGAAATCTCTCTGTGTGTGTGTGTGTGTGTGTGTGTGTGTGTGCGTGTATCTGTCTGTCTGTCTGTCGGTCTATGTCTGTCTGTCTGTGTGTCTGTCTGTGTGTCTGTCTGTGTGTCTGAGTGTGTATATCTGTCTGTCTGTGTGTGTGTGTGTGTGTGTGTGTGTGTGTGTGTGTGTGTCTGTCTGTCTCTGTGTGTGTCTGTGTGTCTGCCTGCCTGTGTGAAAAAAGAGTGCAAGAAGACACATGTACACCCTGCAGGTGCAAGTTCCTGATGCGCTAATCAAGACATCAAGTCCAGAACAAGTCCCTCACCCACCCCCCAACCCCTCGACCAATCACGTCCACGCTCTGTCTCGGGGATTATCATGGCCATTAAGGACAATGATTCACTTATGCGCTGTATTGATAAATCACATTAGTCTGACCCAGCCTGCGAACTCTGTCGAAAGACTAGCTCCTTGTTTGACCTACTAACCCATGCATGTCGATCTCGGCCTGTAGCGCAGCTCCTGCTCCGAGTCACAGCGGTATCAGATGAAGCCGGTGAAAGGCTCCTCAGTGCGCTCATGCCATGCTACACTGCAGAAAACCCCAGCAGAGGGAAAAAACATGCGGTGGCACGAACTTTCTACTGGAGTGAGAGAGACACACACACACACAC
>NC_045738.1:29092788-29095530 GCF_008692095.1 Etheostoma spectabile | reverse complement strand
ACACACACACACAGAGATTCTTTCGGGCGCCATGTGATAAAGTCGGGATGATCTGTTTCAGTTTTTCTCGCTTTTCCCCTCGGGGGAAAAAAATAAAAACCCAAACAAAAAACGTTCCCCCTTACCAATAATCCCAAAAAAAAATTCAATTCATCCAAATTAGTTGAATTGGCTACGTGATCCCACGTTTTTATGTAGCAGGTTTGTGACGTGGACAAGACAAAGATGTGGGAAACAGGATTTCTATTCATCTATCAACACTTTGGAGTGTTGCGCCATGTTTCCGTATTTCACATGGATGAGAAAGCTTAGTTTAGTAACACTTCTCCAGGCTTCCATGCACCACACCACAACCAAGAAACATTCATAGTGAGCAGATTTGGTCCCTGAGGGGGAATACACGAAGGGATCTTCTCTTCTACCCTCAATCATTGTCATCAGACAATCCCATATGCTGGCAAAGCTAAACGCCAAACAGATGGTTTTACTTCAGGCTACATTTGACCACACTGTAAAACTTCTTCTTTTTATTCTTTTCTTTTGAGGAAATGTGAAATGAAATGAAGTTATTATTATCAAATGGTATAAAACGCTCCATATTTCCTCACGGCGATTGGAACTCACCTAAGCCCGTTCCCCTCCCCTGAAGCAGTTACACCTTAAAGGCTCTCTAAGCGATGTCACGCGTGTTTTAGGCTACATTTGTTGTCACATACAGCAAACATCTCCTCACTATCTGCTAGCTGCCTGTCCCCAGAACCCACTGTAAAAAACATCTCCTCACTATCTGCTAGCTGCCTGTCCCCAGAACCCACTGTAAAAAACATCTCCTCACTATCTGCTAGCTGCCTGTCCCCAGAACACACTGTAAAAAAACATCTCCTCACTATCTGCTAGCTGCCTGTCCCCAGAACACACTGTAAAAAAACATCTCCTCACTATCTGCTAGCTGCCTGTCCCCAGAAAACACTGTAAAAAACGCGGTAGACAGCCCAGGGTCTACAAACAGAAACCAAAACAACCTGCACCAACCTGCACCATGCAGCATACACACACAGCGTTCCAGCCAATAACCAACAAGAAGGATCTGGGGTGGGGGCTGAGGGGGGTTAGTGCGCGGAAGAACGGTGGAGAGGGGACGGGATGAGGAGGAGGGGGGGCGAGCTAGTCTCCGTTTTGTGTGTGTCGTCACCCAACATTGCATAGAATACCTTTAATACGTTTTCTTATAAAGCTACACATGACCACGCAGTTTGGTTCGATTCCCTCAAGTTTATTGGGCCGTAAACATCCTAATGTGGGAATCATTTCTAAGTGCCACACATAAAATAACAACACAAAAGGAGCATTTAAAAAAAAAAAAAAAAAATGAAATAACTAAGACTCATACAAAGGCTTTGCTGGTAGGAGAGCTTGCCAGAGCCGGAGATGGAGCCCCTCAGGCTTACACCGAAATGCACTTCCAGACTACTTACCTCTCACATTACTAACACACACCTCTAAAAGAATTCAGTGAAGAGCTGTTTAGAGGTAATGACGTGGGGACAATAGGTATCCATTGTGTTTTCTCCCCAATAGATTTCATCATGGGAATCTTGTAAAATAATAACAATTTCCCCTTTGCAGTCTACAAGAAAAGGTAACTAAATCAAACTTGAATGTGGACGTTTTTGAAAATCCACATATTCGCTTATTTTTAAGGGTTAGATGAAAAAATCGATACTAGGTCTGCACGATATGAGGAAAATATGCGGTTGCGGTAACGTGGTTGGATATCGCGATATTGATATTGATATTACTTGCGATAAATAAACATGATATTGCAGTGTACTCATTTCTGCGGCTTTCAGTAATGTGCTGAAATACAACAAACTGCTTGTTTGACTTTAAAACAAAACAATTGTTTTATGGAGCACATTAAACATTGAATTGAATATCAAGGGCACCATTGAAAAAAGAATGAGAGTTACATTTTAAAGTGCAGTTTTCTACTCAATAGAAAAATCCAGCCTGTCCTTCCAGCCTCTCAAGATATGTGTATTGTGGCAGTTAATATTGTGATGACAATAAAAAAACAATATAATGGATATCACTCTCATGTCTGTGCGGGCTGTCTACACATTTGTGAATAGGAGGTGTAAACTAGTGAAAACTAGTTAGCAATTGACCCGAGAAATATTTAGCTTAACAACAATGGACTGTTGAAATAGTTAGCTAAAAGTAGCCTATTGGATAAACTATTGGTAATAGAAGGCCAAAGCTAAAAGTAATAAAGGAACTGCTGTTCTGTTAGTTAGCTTGAGCATTTAACGTCTGATGTCTGTGTCTAGCTTAGCATGAAGACTGAAATAGGGTCTCTGTTTAAAGTTAAAGGTCCCATGGCATTAAAATTTCACTTTGAGGTTTTTTTAACCCTGATATGTGTTCCCACAGCCTGCCTATGTGGCTAGCCAGTGGCTAGAAATGGAGATGGGTGTAAACCGAGCCCTGGGTATCCTGCTCGGTATTTGAGAAATTGAAAGCTCAGATGGGCCGATCTGGAATCTTCCCCTTATGAGGTCATAAGGGGAAAGGTTACCTCCCCTTGCTCTGTTTTGCCCGCCCAGAGAATTTGGCCCACCAAGGAGAGAGAGACATTATGGCTTTCAAGCAAGCAAAGTGGCAGTTGGTCAAGGCCACACCCCCAGCCTCCACCTTGACCCTCCCCCCACATAAAAGAGACTTCAGATACAGTATTAGGGG
>NC_045738.1:29088458-29092778 GCF_008692095.1 Etheostoma spectabile | reverse complement strand
CTAAGGTCTATATAAAAGCATCCAACAAGCACCATGTCATGGGACCTTTAACCATATCCACCTACCTGCACCTGTCAAACTCACAAATTAACCATCATAGCTTGTTAGTTTAACGCAGAAAAACATCAATCCCTTTACTATTTCTTGGCAGAGAGCAGTGTTGTCAGGGCAACCAGATGAGATTCCAAGAAGGTGGTTGTTCCAGGCTGAAAAAATAATCCAGCACATAATCCCATGGGAAATTTAATTGGTGATCCATAGAGGTGTTGATGATGCTACGCTAGCTTTTCCCCGTCTTCATGCTTCGCTAAGCTAACTGGCTGCTGGCTGTACCTACGTATTTACTGTGCAGATGTGAGAGTAGTATCCATCATGGCATCTAACTTTCTGCAACAGAGTAAATAATGGTATATCCTGTAAACTACTTTTTTTTAATTTAGTAACTGAGTCTATCTGACAGGCCATGCATTTGATTTGTCCTCTGCCCTACAAGAAGCGTAGACATTTAGGGATCCAGGAGCCCTTGGAAGGATGCTTAATGTCTAACGTTTCTGGAAAAGGCTACACTCTGAATCTGCCCTTGTTTGCCATGTCAGTGTGTTCCTCTGAGTGCGTGCCGACTAGTACCTACTTTGCATCGATCCGCAAGGCCTGGAAATCTGAAACTCAAGGAGGCCGCTTGAGAAAATACACTGACTAAGTGCAGAAACAAACACATACTCTTGTTTGGCGCTAAAGGTTGTTTGCATCAATGCCTGTTCGGATGGCTGCCGCTCTAACAACAGCGAGGAATTGGGCTATGATCGCTACTCTTGTGCCCCCCCCCCCCCCCCCCTTAACACTCAACACCCCTCCCAGCTTTAATGGGACCTCTAATTATGCTTACACGCCACATCAAAATAAAACTCAGCATGCAATGCCTTTTGGTATGGAGAGGAAGTGAGCCGGTCAGATGCAATAAAGAGTCTCTATGCAGAGCTCGCCTGTAATTTAGCCCCCCCACGTATGGACATGGAGAGGTAAAGGTGCAGCTGCCCTCAAAACCCGCATACTAACTGTCTGACGTGTCCATCTGTCGAGTCACAGCAAAACTGTGGCATTGATATGAACCCAACACACTTTAAAAGACGTGCAAATATGTGACGGGGCATATTTGCCCCACCCTTGATGTACTCGAGCCAGGGACTGCAGGCAGCCTCTGTTATGGTTTTGGCTGAGGTTGGGGTTAATGATGGTAATTGAGCACCCTAAGATTAAATGAAGACTTGCCTGCAGAATTAGGCTTGGACCAGTTGGGACAGGAACTTTGAATGCTACAGTGGTTGAGGCTTACACTGGATTTTTGTTTAGTTTTTTTTTTTTCTTCTTCTTTTTGGTTCATGGAGCTGTGTTGAGGCTGGCTTGTTCCTCTATCTCCCAGCTCCCAGGCCCTGTGGTGTGAGGAGGGGAAGGCCTCATGGCTGCCTGCGGAGTGCAGAAGCACCCGGTGTGTTTTTAATCAGGAAAAAAGCTGGGAGTCATTACTGGGCCTCAATGTTGAGCTCATTGTCTCACTGACTCGCTCTGTGGAGAGAGAGAAGAGAGAGGAAGACAGAGGGTGGGGGGGGGGGGGTGTGGTGGGAGGGGGGCAACATAGCGTGCGTGTCAGATGTAAAGAGGTCTTAGAGGGTCATCCCCTGAAGATTTATGTGGTCATCATAATAGAAGGAGCAAAGTGATGGGAAGAGAGGATGAACAGAGCGGCAGAGGAGTGACTGAATGAATGAGACATACATCTGTCTGTTATCAGAGCAAAGCAATAAGACTGGAGATCAATTATGTAACGGAAGCTACAGTACGTAATACTTTGCCTCATGGCAGCAGAGTGTATCGCTGGTTCCGCCAGAGTTGTTCAAGCTCACGACTCAATAACTGTCGCTCCTCTTGATGAGCTGTGTCTGTGATAAGAGAGCACCTCCGCCCATATTTACACAACTACTAGCTAACTTGCCAGCATCCTGGATGTCGAGCAGTAAGCACATCGGCCCCGGGTAAACAGAGCTTTGTGTTATGGATGGTTTAACCTGCAGCAACGGATTTCTTGGCCACTTGGGGGCAGCGGAAATAAGCAACTTTGACACTATATCATTCATAAAGTTGACGTGGCTTATAAATCCAGAGGATACAGAGCGACATTAGCATTAAAGCACTTTTTTTTACCTTAAAGTAATGTTTCCAAAATCGTTTCAGTGGTTCATCAACCCGTAACAGGGTGAACGGCACTTGTGCATTTGCTTTGAGGCTCTCTACCGGCTATAACCGCACTATGCAAGTTTGCCAGATCGGGTAGCCGGTCTTTAGTTCCAATGAGACAAAATGGGACAATTCCTCTTCCAACCTGTAGGGGGACCAAAGTGGACAATGTTCTCTAGTGGGGCTTTGATGTGGAGTTGTGTTTGTCGCAATGCAACAAATGTGCGTCCAAAGGGGGGTCTTGTCTCTATTAGTCTCTGTGTACTGTGGAGTACGGTCAGGGTCTACCACACATACATTCTGGAATAGGAGGAAAAAAAATACTGTTTTTTTTGCCGTTCTTTAAACCAATCAACTTGGGCGGCACTAAGCTGCAAAATAGTCTCGGAAAGGAACTTGTTTTGGTGGAACATTTGCAGCCCGCAAAAGAAAACGCCATATGCAATATAAAATGAAGTCCATTGTTCACACATTCCAGTAACCTGAGCTATATAATTTAGCTGGATACACGGTTAATTGTAATGTGCTCTCTACCAGTGTTTCTCCGTGTGTGCTTATGTACGTGTGTCCACAGCAATCCCCATTAAACGGTCCCAAAAACGTACAGTACAGCGAGTTTTCTTTTGCTAAAGAAACACCTGCTGTGTCTACAAACGGCAATAATCCGCACAGTGAGACTGAACGCAGTAAAGTTGCCGGTCGTAAAAACCAAAGCAATGAGCTGAAAGATGCTAAGACGATGCAAAGAAGATAATAATCTGTGTGTTCCAAACTATGAGTAACACCTTCCATATTACACATAGTCATCATAGTGAGCCATTGTTAATTTAAAAAATAGTCAGTCAAACCCGTAACCCGTAACCGTGAACTCGTACCAGATCGGTGTACTCCCAATTACAGTTTGGATATCACACACACACACAAACCAACAATTTCAACCCCTGTTGATTCTGTACAAACGCCGGTGATTAACAGTGAGAAATGGAAATAAATAGGCAACGTAATGTAATTCCGCACATTGTAATCAAAAGAATACACATATGGTTGTGCACTACTCCAGGTTATGTCTATTAAATGAAGCCCGAAATATGTCACAGAATAGAAATCGCTAGTATGAGCTAACGCTAACGCTAGCTAACGCTAGCTAGAAGGGTTTTGGTGACTTTGCCTGGAAACTACCAAGTCGTGACTTGAAGTTGTAACTTACGGGCTAAAAACTGTGTCTGGAACACAGCATTACACTCCGAGTACATCCAGACTGAATGGCGTCCTTGCTGACACCTTTCACGATCATCCTTTTGTGGGCGGATCCAACATCTTGTCAATCACAGCTTGCCATTTGCTTCCGTGGTTGTTGCAGTTTGGTTGCACAAGTGATATACAGCTGGGTGACAAATTTAAAGTTAAAAAAAAAATAATGAAATGAAAATGTCCTGCACAATAATCAGATCTCAATCACTTAACCAATGCACTTTATTTTCGATTCAGTTATCATGAGAATGTAAGTTAATAAAAGAGATTTGTCTCAATGGAGTTTTAGCTGTTGAATTTGAAACTTATATTGATAATAAATACGGTACAGTTCACCTGTCACTGAATGCAGTTGAGTTGCTTTCCTAAGCCGAGATGTGTCTCCACCACTGGGCCTCATATCCACCAGAATGGGCTGTTGTCCTGTGGTTGTGGCCATTGTTGTAGTTTGTCTTGTTGTTGTCTGTGTTGACTTAAGCCCATGTATGTTTTTGTTCTTCGCTCTGGCTGCACGCCATGCAGGCTCAGGACACACACAGACGCACACACACAAACGCACTGTGTAAAAAGAGTGGAAGTGTAAAAAGAGAGAAGACATCTATTTGTCGGCTTTGTGATTTGAACACAGCACATTTTTGTGTTGCGCTTTGTCAAAGAGGACATAAATTGTGGTGACTGCTTTTGACTTTTCTTTCTCCATCGGGGTGTCTCACGAATCTTGTTTTAGGGTCCAGACAATGAAACAAGGCTGCGGTAGTGACAAAACGCTAGATGGAAAAAAATGTATAAAGCTTTAAAAGAATAAGAAGTCCATTAACATATTCCAGATTCCTTTAC
>NC_045738.1:29087268-29088448 GCF_008692095.1 Etheostoma spectabile | reverse complement strand
CCACCTCTAGTTATGCACTTGGATTACATGTTGGCTGACTTCTCCTTAACTGGATATTATTTTATTTGGACTGGGGCCAGGTCTCAGGAGCGGCAGCCTTAGCTGTGTAAACATCTGTCACCAGCAGGAGTCATAACTTATAGGTATCTGTAGACAGAGGTCACATGTAGTTTACATGTTTACCAGCTAATGGCTTTAGAGATGGTCCTGGCATGGTGCAGTAACGGGCGGTAGTGAAGTATATTGGACAACGTGGGGCTGGTTATTATCATCAACGAGCACAAGGGCACACATGCATATGCACATGGGTGGCTAGAAGAGTATATTCCTGAAAGAGCTTACATAACATTACAGGTTATTTTTTTGCAGAATAAAAGATTACATCTAAGATGTTTTTTTCCTGGACTGTTTAGAGAAGATGAGACAACTTCTCTGGTTGACTTATTGCATAGCTCTTTGGCACATCCATCGCCTTGAAACATTGTTGTAACAGCAGCCAATACATGACAACCCATTTTACTCATTTGTAGCAGTAAACACTGTGGCGTGTAGGCACAAGACAGGTACAGCTCCATCCATCTGTTGCTTGCATGTAATGATACACTTAGCGATTTCATGCCACCCAGACACTTTTGAATGCGAGTCTCTGTTTCTTCATCCAAAAGTTTCTTTTATCGCAACATCTAACACCTTTGTTAGATTCTAGCTCACCTGCATACCAAAGCTCACTTTCATTTGTGGCAACAGATGACATTTCCACAACCAGAAGCACACATAGTACTTTTACTGAAAGGAAACTATCTTTGCACCACAGTCGTCATTTTCATTTTTGCTTTATGTGCTCCATTTTGGCCTGTGGAGGCCACTCATACTTTATGAAAGCATTTATATTGCACGTGTTCCTCAAAGAGCACTGTAGAAAAGACATGTTTGCTCCAGAGGGCTGAGTGTGACCTTTTCGAGCCAACACAGGGCGGTTTGTGTTAAGAAGCCCGGGCAGTGCCAGCCATTCAGGTGCAGTTTTGTGGTGTGAGAACATGTGGCCAGATGTGGTCCAGAAACCTGCTAGAGCAGTCGGTGGCCACTTTCATCTGGATATAACAAAACCAACTGTATGTCACGGGCCTGTGAACACCTCAGATGAACCTCTGTCTCAAGTGTGTGTGTGTGTGTGTGTGTG
>NC_045738.1:29086057-29087258 GCF_008692095.1 Etheostoma spectabile | reverse complement strand
TGTGTGTGTGTGTGTGTGTGTGTGTACGTGTGTGCGCGTGTACTTTTGGCATAACTCTATAACCCTAAATAAGTTTTTGATCAAACATGGTCATATTTAAAGATCCCATATTGTAAAAAGTGAAATTTTATTTACAAGGTTTATTTTTTATCATAAAGCAGGTGATACAGACAAAATATCAATCCACAGAGAAATGCACACAGCTTGTATTCAATCCCTTTAAACAAGCCGTCAGGACTTCCATACAGTTGTGATGTCAAAACTATTCTACATATTTATATAGGTATAACGTGCCCCTACAGGGCCGTTACAGCCATTACCTGGCTGCAATGACGGAGCAGAGACTCTGAGATTGTACTGAAACACTGACCAATTAGAGCAGACCGGACTTTTTGGTAGGGGGGACTTAAACTGAAAACTGAGCATTTTATACAGAGGTATATTCAGACAGTATGAGGAAATAAATGTGTTTTTTTTAACATTAAAGCCTGTAAACATGTTCTAATCATATTCGCAGGATATGTAGTGACGATGACTCATATTCTACATAGGCTAAGGCCGGTGCATCTGGAAGGGGCCTGTGAAGGATTTATCCTTAGCCTAATAGATTCTTCACCAGAGGGCACAAACAGGAGTGCAATGGAAAGTTTTAACACCATCTCGCATGACGAATGCCTTCGGGCTACAAAAAAAGAGCACTGGTACAGACTAATGCCCCCAATGTGTTGTGTAAAATACTCCCCACTGGGTTTTGAGCTTAACAAGTCTATCCAAAAACACTGGCACATTATTGATTCAGATCATAATCTAAAAAAGGTGTTTCCGGATAAGCCAAGGATGTTTTTTTAGGAGCAATATGCGCCCTCATCGCGTAACTCTCCTACCGCCTGTGGCAGGTGGGGAATTATAGATGTGGCAGCTGTGTACAACAGACATTCATTAGTGGTGCTATCACCTGTAGTACCGCACATGTCACATACATGATTTTGTGTCCTTGCAGCCTGGCATATGTGGGCAAAACCACGCGTCCAAGATCACACGAGGATCTGTGAACATAGGAGCAGCATTAGAATGGGGTACACAAACGTAGTCCCGTGGCTGCCCATTTTAAACTTCCTGTTGTCCTCGGGACAAATTTTACCCCTTTACAAAAATGTCTATATCTGAAATAAGGGTTTCTTTTTAACCAAATTACCACAAA
>NC_045738.1:29084558-29086047 GCF_008692095.1 Etheostoma spectabile | reverse complement strand
TTCCATACAACGCTCTTTGCAAATACAAATGATCCCTTTCCTTCCTGACTAAACTCATCTGTTCGTTCATCTGATCTTAACTATCAGTCAAAATAATTCATAATTTCTTCTTTTTTTTAACTCAAATAGTAGGTATAATTCTATATAAATGAGGGTGATTGACCATGAATTCCAAAAAGTAGTGTACAACTAGTGGTAGTAAGGTGGTGTTAGTGAAAAGCTAAAAAAAGTCTGAAAAAGGGACGAAAATGTCAAATATTTGTCATTTTTTTTAACCCGGGAGGACCACACAAGGGGTAAGAACCCTCCAAGAGGGGGTGATCATGCTAAAAGGCTTCTTCAGAGAGAGACGTTTTGGATTCATTACTTTAACACAATGTCCCCAATCCTCGGTGGCTTAAATGAAGAATTTGATGTGATGCCTTTTTTGTAATGTCCTCTCTTGTGATATTGTGTATGGGATTAATCTAATGGGAAAAAATAGTGTCAATGTGATACATACAGTACATATTGATATTTTGTAAGTTATGGCTTTGTCCGAAATATATATATATATTTATTTTCTGTGTGCATGTTTGTGAGTATGTATTTTTATCAACAATTGCTTTATGTGGTAATACATGGTAAAGGTGGCACTTAGGCCCATCAAGGTCTTGGGAATCAGTTTAAATGAATTCAGCTGATCAAGCCCTTGGTAATTAGTTTGAATGAGCTCAGCTGATGTATGATCAGCTGACCATGTATGTGTCCTATGTAAATGCTTGTGCCACTGCTCAATGCCATTGGTGCCGTAGTGCGGGCATCTCATTATTTTCAGTTGTATCCAGCCCTTTTTTTGCCCTACACCTCACCAGTGGGGATGTGCACACTACTACTACCGCTCAACATGTTCTACGAGAAAATCTTAATACAAGTGTGAAGCTTAAAATGAGCATGACATGTGACCTTTAAAGACAACTGGAAAACATATTGTCTGGTGACAGCATGGGTAGCAAATATCAGACCCTCTAACCACCACAGTGATCAAATAATGGTGTGGCCCTTCCTCTGGTATGAAGGAACCAGGCTTGAGCTGTGCGAGAAAACCAGTTAAGTTGTCTTCTTTTCCCATGAGAGACCTAATGTAGATATTGGATTCAGCCCAGTTTTTTGGTCGAGAAAAAAATAAGGCTTTAATGTTAAGGTTTTTGTGGCAGGCACCATGTGTGAAAGTGAGACCATGTCTTTGCCATCTTCCCCCTGTGGTGCAGTCCACTTAGACATGTCAAGCAAACAGTATGACGTCTTCTCCCGTTCCCATTCTGTTAATGAAACTACCAAGTTCTTCTATTTTATTTCAAACAAACAAGAATTTCAAACTCAGAACTTTGCATGTGCAGTCAACGATTGATTGTTTAGCTTACCCACTGGATAAAAACCTACATACATGCATACATGCATACATACATACATACATACATACATACATGCATACATACATGCATACATA
>NC_045738.1:29082797-29084548 GCF_008692095.1 Etheostoma spectabile | reverse complement strand
TACATGCATACATACATGCATACATACATACATACATACATACATACATACATACATCTAAGGCAGTTCCAATGCCTTTCTGTATAAAACACAAAGCAAGCTTTTCAGCTCAAGGGCTATACATACAGTGTATACTACCTAAGTTAACAATTATGAATATTAACTTCACATAATTATGCCACGCATATGGGTTGCACAAATGCCTTGAACAACAGACACAGGTTTGTGCACATTTCAGCCATAAACTCTGAGATCACAAACTTAGGCTGTCAGTTATCAGCACGTCAACAAATGAATCAACAGTGTTCCGTCCCATGGATGTCATATGAATGAGCACATAGATAACTACAAGGAGTCAGAAATTGTCCCTCAATTACCAAATGCAATACACTTCAACAGAGGGGGACAATGCACTTATCATTGGATATCTTTAGGACAAAACAATCCGTCTGTTTGAGCGGGTTGAGTGTGAGGGCATTAAGGATTTTGTCACTGTCCAGGGCCCCGGTTTGCTCAGTGACAATAGCCAACAGTGCCAGGTTACAGGTCCGGGGGGTTCCCGCTGCTGTTCCTCAGGTAGTTTTTCAAAACGACACGGAGGAAGAAAAACAGCGCTAACAGCTTATTGATGTCACGGGAAGTTTCAGAGATGTATCAGTTTCTGCAAGTCTACGAGTGCACCTCTGTACCAGAGATGCTCAGAAGTCTCTGTGTTAAAGTGGTTTCATGCTTCTTGCGATCAGCGCAGTGTGGACTGTAATGCAGAGTAGAGTCCCAATCAAGCCCAGAGTCTTTGAGCTAGGCCCTCAAAGTTTTAGGTCTAGTGTCCCCGTTTTAACTTTTTCAAACATAAAACATGACGTTTTTTGGAGGTATATACGCTTCCGAACTGAAAATGTCCCCGGATTTTGTCTGAGAAATCTGGTCACCTTAAGATAGGGTCCAAGTTGAGTCGTAAGTCTCTCGTGGTTATAATGAGTGCTGTGTCACCTGCTGCGTTGCATCCAGGCTGCTTAGAACACTATATCAAAACGCTCATTCATCTTCTCATGACATCTAGCAACCGACAGTCAGCGTTTACCTCCCATAGATTGTGGCCAAAGCAAGAAGCAATCCAATGGCCAATGCTGAGCTAAACATGCTTTCGAACCTATAAGGGTGTGTTTTCAGGTACCTGATAAAATAAGACGTGGGTGAGCCAGACTAATTTATCTTGACACCATGTATTTGGCATCAGATCTTCTTTTGTTTGGCCCTTGTTGTATGAAGTCTTTAAAGCCAAAGCTTCTGATGAATTGCAGAGCAGCTGTTGGTGCGGTTGACATGCTTGTTGTCCTCTCTAATTTGCAGATAACGTTACGTGTTAAAGTTACCTGTTCCAGGTAGGTTATAGGAAACGCAGGTAAGGGGGAAAAACATTCAGTTAAACAGACATTTCCTAAAAATTGGGATTGTTCACGAGTTGAGTCTTAAGTCACTGTGTGTGCGTCTTAAGTGTGACTTGAGTAGAGTCTCAAACTCCAGTCCCCATCTCTGCTTTGTACGGGCTCATGAGGGATAGCTGCTCCCGAGTGCTGGTGATAGTATGTCCGCAGTATGCATTGTTGTCTAGAAAAGATGTGTGTTTGTGAGCTTAAAACTGGCACACCTCAAGACATAATTCATCTCTGTTGAAAAGCAGTTTCTTCGCCATCAAAAACCTGTTCATAATTATGTGGGATGGAATCATAGACAGTTAAAGAAATGGACCA
>NC_045738.1:29082658-29082787 GCF_008692095.1 Etheostoma spectabile | reverse complement strand
TTGCTCTGGACGGAAACCAGTGAAGGATATTAGAAGCTCTTTTCCGGTGATGGCTAGTCGTTACTGCGCAGCCTCTAACAGAGCTTGACGACGTAGTTGTGACGTGGGCAACCTGTCTGAAAGTTGTAA
>NC_045738.1:29081184-29082648 GCF_008692095.1 Etheostoma spectabile | reverse complement strand
AGCTGTGCAAGAGAAATCTCAATCATTCCCAATCAGCATAGACGCAGAGCAGAGGTACAGTATATGTTAGGAGATAACATAGACACAGGCTAATTACTGCTAACCAACATGTTAGTTAGCATTAGTAATTAAACCTAAACAGTTAATTTAAGTTCAAACTGTCTGCGAGCTTACTCTGTACTATACGATGACTCCTGTACTGTGCGACAGTAAGTCGTGTCGTTATGACACAATCGTTAGCCTATTTTTACAAAAATGTCTGCTACAGAGCCATAACGTGAGGTACAAGGTACTGAAGCATTTTATACATTGTCGTGTTTCATTAGAAATAAACAATGGACAAATAGAGTCTTGAAACGCTTCAGATTTAAAGTTATTCACTGTCAAAGTGGCGCTAAAATGAATGGCAGTCAATAGGATGCTAACGGCGGGTGATGGCTTGTTAGCATCAAAATGGGGCCATAGGAGCTCCGCTTAGAGAGGAGAGGCTTACCCCCTTGGATAGAATGTGCATATTTTCAGGTCACACATGTTGTCTAAGCGTGTTCTTTCTAACGAAGTACTGAAGAACTGGTTGTCTCGGGGCCCTCTTGGCGATGGTTGCTAACACAAAGGTTAGCATCCTCAGCGGTAATCGGGGGCAGGGCCTCGCCTTCCTTATATCCGACGACTGTTCTTGGTCCTGGTCAGTGAACGCTAGCTCTGTATCTATGCCTTCACGAGACTTATTAACATCACATGTAGCCTTATTAGATTCACTGTCTCTCTAGTTCCCAGGTTTTGTTTGAGGCTCTACGCGTGGCTGTTTAGGGAGTAAAAAAACGATACATTATTACACACACTTTGCTAATGCTAACGGCTACCAAAATATTGCGCTCTTCATCTTTTGTGTAAAATATTGCGCAAGTAAGGTCAGTAGTTTAACTGTGCGTGCATCACCTGGGTTGGCTTTATGTTTTCTTAATCTTAAAATAGTTTTAGTTTTAATAGTTTGGTTTATTAATTTATTCTTTTTTGAACATAACTTACGATAATGACACAGGAAAACTACAGATTACAAACAAACCACAGCAATTACTTGGGGGGTGCTATTGCTATCCTAGGGGTAACTGCAGCACCCCCCACGCCCCTCCCTGGCGCCGCCCATGAGTTCCCATCTGGCTTTGCAGCTACAGTATGCTGGGCTTTTTTTTTTGGCAAGGATGAACAATTCACATCCAACACTTTCTGTGTCTCAGATGTGTGAGCTGGAAGTCGGGATGGGGTTAGTCAAGGTGATGACAAATGGGGAAGGGAGAGGGAACTCGGGCTAGGGTGGGGGAGACAGAGCAATGCTACATCATGGGGTGCAAAAATCCCAAGCATGTCCGCTAACTTTACTGATCCTCGTCTGTGATGTACTCCCGCACCAAGGGAAACCCACACCAGGTCCCACTCAGCAGCGTGTGTGTGTGTGTGTGTGTG
>NC_045738.1:29079366-29081174 GCF_008692095.1 Etheostoma spectabile | reverse complement strand
TGTGTGTGTGTGTGTGTGTGAGTGGGAGGTGTGGGTGTGTGTGTATGAGTGAGTGAATTACTAGACTTCCAGCACGTTGAGCTACAGGTGTGAAAATTAGGTGTGAGGTTTATGTGTGATAAATTACCAACATGTGGGCTAATCGGAGCCACTCCACCTTTTTCTCTTTTCCCTCCTCTTCCTTCTTTTGGGGAAAAACACATTTCTCCCACAGCTTGAGTGGATTTAAGAGAGTGTAAATATTGAAAATATTTGGATTATGAAAGGTTCAAACTTTTCCCTTTCTTTTGGGGCTCGTTTCTTACGTTGCACGTGTACTTCATAGTTTGAATTGTATTGGTCTCTGTCAAAGACTTAGGAAATTGGAGGAAAATAAAACAGGGTGTTTTTGTCACCTAAACTGATTTATAGTATACTAATCTTAATCCCTACATCCACCTGTGTTATCTTTTCTCTATCCTTTGATGTGAGGCACATATTCCCCACAGACAATAGGATTTCTTGGGATTAAAAACTTTTACAATAAGGTAAAACATTTCAAATCTTTCTCTTAATGTATTGGCTTTGCTGCTCTATTGTTTCATTTGGATTCCTGGTCAAGGCAAAAATCTAATGATTAGGTCGTGAATGTCTTTAGACCCACAGCAGCGAAACAGTTGCATTCTTTTTTGCCATGTTAGACAAACTTCTGGAATTCTCTGATTATAAGAATTTCTGAAATACCTACTGTATTTTGCCGAAACCTCTTGGACAGTTGAAGTAATCATTTCCAAATGTGGCGTGCATCATCTTGGGACTCTCACGACTAAAAGCTATACAGTTATTTTTGATACTCCATATAGCTATGCAGTCAAAGTCCAATGTGTTTTTGGCTCAAATTTATAAAGATGCCATCCTCTATCAAGACCAGTCTTCAGATATCAACCAATGTCAGTATTCATCATCTGACTTCTTCAGACACAATTTTCAAGTTCCATATTTACTAAATCTGCAAAATCCTTAGTTCATCCATAATTTCTATGATGCTCGCCAATTTCCATTTGCAGCTGCATTTTAACGCCAAAATACAGATCTTAGATCGTGTTGCATTCATGGAACTGTATATAGAGCGAGTTGCTGAGAAATGGTGGCGATGAGTCAAAAATTGACTCGGGCGTTTCACAAGAATGTCAAACTTTTTCTTTAAACGAGTGAATAAAGATAAGTGAGAAAGGAAGACCTGGCAAGAAACATAAACCACATGCTCATCTTGTAGTGCCTGCCCAGAGAGTGCTAAAGTCTATCCCCGTGAGTCATCAATGAGCTCTCCCATTGTTCTTCCATTCCTGAGTGTCATGAAGTACTTTTGCACCCGCGCTGACCAACAATGGAGTAGGAAGAGAATCGAGAGGACCTGTGTCCCTCAGCAAGGAGGGCCGGGTTAACCCTCATGTTGTCCTTGGGTCAAATCTGACCCGTTTTAAGAAATGTCAAAAATATGGGTTTCTTTAAACCAAATTGCCCCAAAATAACTCCATGGTTGGTTCTATACACAAAGTACATACATTATTATCTTTACATCTGTGCATCATTTTTCATTTCGGCAAATTTTCAAAGTGCAGGTTAATAATTTCATAATTTAAATATTGTATAATACTGTTAATACTGCTATATTTTGTACATTTATCTATCACTGTACACTTACCTATCTTGTTGAAAACCGCAATTTCCCCACTGTGGGACAAATAAAGGTTTTTCTGATCTTATCTTAAAACAGGCTGTGATTATCTATCAACATTGGTTTTAGCCAAAATAATTCATAATTTCTG
>NC_045738.1:29076687-29079356 GCF_008692095.1 Etheostoma spectabile | reverse complement strand
GGTTTAATCAAAAATTAGGTATAATATAATAGGAATGAGGTTTAATGAGAATAGATTCCATAAATAAGTGTTAAACTCGGGGTCATTATTTGGAATGACATTGGCTAAGAAGATGTAACACAGAAATGGCCAATATTGTATACTTTATGCTTGAAGAACAGCAAAAACAGAGAGAGGACAACACAAGGGTTAATTTAAAAAAGAAAGGAAACAATGATAAGAGAGACACATTTTTGGTTTCAGTCTTTTAGTGGAGAGGTTAGGAGAAAATCCCACTAAGTGCGGGATGTTTTAGGCATTATATTGTGATGAAGTGTTGCAATTTACGCTATTTTTTGATGTAACCACTTAATAGCTGTGCCGTTATTATATGAAATCCACCACCCAAAATAAAGCAAACCTATAAATGCCAATAGTTATTTTTGGTTAGGTGTTAAAGCTGTCTTTCAGAATGGATTTTCCCTTCACTGGAACAAACGTGTAAGCTGATGAGAGGTTTGCGTTGTTTTAGTGCATTGTTTAAGCTATGTTGACAATCGTGCACAGATATTCCGTTGTTTTCAGGGCCCCGACTGAACTGTAAAAACATTTTATGCGACCACAAGCCACAGTGGAGAAGCTGTGCTGTTACTTGACCACCACATCAAGGTTATTCTCTTAGTTTTTTCTCCTCCTGTGTGACTGTGGAGCTTTCCATGGCAATCACGTGTCTGCTGCGGTCAAGGGTGCTAGTGTCAAGAGTCCATCAACGTGGCAGAAGGTGTTAAAAGACTAAGATTAGGTCAGCCAGGTCACCTTTTATTTCTGATTTTCCCCAAACAAGAATGACAAGGCCTCTTTCACATCAGGGGATCCAGATGTGGGATTTGACCCAGGATATGGGATTTAAGTCATCCTAAAGATATCAATAAGGAAGTGAACTAACGGAGGGTCTTCTTAGAGAGTTGGAAAGAGTGCAGGGGTGAGAGCCATAATGAGCTCATCTGGACAGATGGGCGAAAGGTGCACAGAGCGTTTCCAGATTGACTCAGAAACACTGTCAACGTCTCTATCTGACTGGCTGGCTGCAGGTTCACAAACACAGGACAGAGAGGATCAACACGGTACACAGTTCCATCAACTTTTTATTTTAGGACGACGGAAAATTTAAATGTATTTAATGTGAGCTAAAATAAGTCCGAGTCGGTGTCCCTTACCAGCAAAAATAATTCACTTGAAGGGACTGTGCACCTTTTGAGAGGAGAAATAACAAATGTTTCCTCTTACAAATTAGGATTTGGTCCGGTATGGCCAGTAGCTTATGGTGGCTAGAGCTAAGGGTAACAAAGTAATAACGCTATCTGACAAACAGTATTGAGTCATCTAACTGACTTTATGACTTGTGTCTACATTTGCTACTGTAACCGTGTGGTAGTAGTAGTAGTAGTAAAAGTAGTAAGGTGAATTAAGTTTGGGAATTTTCCGCTTGGGTACGTTTTCTTGCCATACATTTTAAAGAATTTTCCCAACACATGATACATTACTGTAATACTGAAGGTGTTAATGTTACATATCCATTTGCGGAGGAAAGAAGGTTTTTATCACATTCCGAAGAGACGTGCCATACACATGTTGTGTAAAGTCATGTAACATTTGGGGAATTGGGACAGCACGTTATTATTGATTTAGACTAGTGTTAGCTAATTATTGCACAATTTAATTCACAGTTTGATTTCCATTTCCCCCTGCATTTCAGGTTCAACTTCCTGTTTGATGCAAAAAAAGTTTTTATATTGACTTATCAGGAGAGATTATAAACTTGATATAGATATGCTGTCCCATTTTACCTTATGTCCCAATCATCCTTAATTCACGTTACTTACTAGCTAAACAGAAGTGTAGCATTTAGCCTAATGCTACACTAATAATAATAATTAGATTGAATTTATTGGTGACAATTTGATATCTATCTCTAATTCTCATATGAAAAGCTCAATACCACTCTCACATCTGTGCGAAGAAATTTCTAGCGGAGCCGGCAGCTACTAGCGTAGCTTATCATAAAGACTTGATACAGAAAAGCAGCTAGCAGCTAGGATTAACAGGTTATGTCTTGATTTTTTTGAATCCTTACAAAAACCTTCATTTAAAAACAACAGTCCACAACTCTACCAGCAGAGACGGTCTCGATCTTCTCATTGGACTCCAACTGAGCAACAAAGCAAATTAGCATATTTCCAAAAAATACAGAAGTATTCCTTTAACAACAAGCACTTTGTTTGACGGTGACGTGGTCATCCAATGACTCAAATGTAGTTTTCTCACCTGCACGTGAATGTGTCTCAACCTGTTGAATCACACCAAAGTAAATTACCTTCAGCTTCTGTTTTATTGTGCACTAAAAAGTGCAGCTTTAAATTGGCCCCTGTTTCCCGGTTGCCTGTTTGAACCACGGCTGCCTGTTTTACCCATTCACTACGTAAACCGCCACCCTTTCAGGTGAAGGTTCAAATCTTTGTGCTGCCCCCCTCGCCCGGTGGATCTGTGTCAGTTTAGCCAAACTATTATGTCTGACAGCAAATGTGTTTGCTCAGTCTCATGCTGCAAAATCATTATAAGCAGCAGGACTGTCCTAAATTGTAAACACGTGCTTACAGTATGATCTGTTAAAGTAAACTGGTGGAAAAAAA
>NC_045738.1:29075704-29076677 GCF_008692095.1 Etheostoma spectabile | reverse complement strand
AAAAAAAACGTAGATCCTAAAATCTGACTGTTTCCAGCTGGAAAAGAGTCGGAGGCAAGTCCAACATATTTTCTGCTAAATTGAAACAGAAATGTCCCTTCAGCGTACAGGCTCGAAGTACCCCCTCTTACCCCTTCTGTTTTTTCTCCACAATCTTTGAGTGCAACTTCCAGTTCCATGACAAATAAAGTCAAGGGCCTGAAAAGCGGGGGTTTGATTTCATTTTCCATGTAGCAGCTTTTAACAAGCTTGAGCAATGTTGAGATGTAACAACGGCTGGTGAACTCTGAGTGCGAGGGTTGACATCGTTTGCTCTGCTGCCTTTTACAGCTGCACAGTGTAAGCCCGGATGGTTTGGGGCTTTGAACAGAGATCCAGAAAGCACCCGTTGCTTCTCACGGTTCAGTCCGCCGCCCCGGCATTGTCGCTGCTGCTCTGTCCAACCTGATCTCACTGGATTCCGTGATGGGAACCACAGAAGGATTCCGTGAAATTAACACGGCCCCTTTAAAAGTCTGCGATGATGAACGCTGCCTGACAGCGGACGGGTTGGGTTTAAGAAAAGAACAACGGGACGGTTGGGTTTAGGAATTGTGACACGCGGGACACGATCTCCGGTCTCCTGGGGGAAAGTCCTGTGTTGTTGTGACCCATCCACCAACCCCGACCAATCTCCCAATGCGAATTTTCGGGCTTTCATACTATCGCTGCTGTTGTTGATGTTAATGCTACGCCATTTTCTCATTGCCTTTATGTTGCCATTGTTTTCCGTGGCGACCACACAGAATTTTCGCACATTCCGTGCCACCACCACGTAATGCGCTGGTAACATATTAAGATCATTTCACGGAATTCTGTGAGGCCGGGCTGGCTCTGTCCCGTATCTGCCCTTTCTCTCTGCCAAGCTTTCTCTTTTTTTCCTCTAAAGTGGAGGAGCAGTAAGCTAATACCATCATTTAGGGGCGGGGTGGGG
>NC_045738.1:29058645-29075694 GCF_008692095.1 Etheostoma spectabile | reverse complement strand
GGGGGGGGGGGGGGGGGACAATAAACAATAATTGTCTCAGTGCCACGAGAAAACTGTATAATTCTGTTGGTGGATGTGATGCTTTCCACATGAGAACACATATCTTTTTGACCTGCTGCTGCTATGCAACCCCAAAACTTGAGGTTTGCCATAGCTGCCTCTTCATTTATGGTTAGCATCTATGTAGTGAATAACTTTTTTGTCATGGTACGTGATGAGCCTTCTCATATAGACTGCACTGTAAGTGCCTTTACCAAACAATGGACAGTGTGGCCTCTGGTAAGTTGCATTCACAGACTGTATTATTAGATTTACATACCAGGGGCCCTCGGAGAAATGAAGGCCAACTGTGAGAATAGAAACAGTTGTATGTTAATATAAGCTCTTGTCCTTATGATATTTGTTGCCTGGATTTGAAGTTTGCTGTACTACCAGATCAACTTAGTTGGAAGTCAAGACACACCGTTTATCCAGTTTGTATCCTGTGCTATCATTCTCCATTTCGTGCGATTTGAAATGATGCGTGACAAATGAACTAGTGTCAAATCAGAACAACCATCTCTGTTTTATACCTCTGAGCCCTGTGGACACATTTCACTTTATGTCTTATGAGCAACTATGGGTGACCCGCAACACTCTCTTTGGGTGTTTACAGGAGAACAAAGTCAATAAGCTTTGTGAAAGTAGGGTTAGCAGGTTAGAGAATTGATGACTGGATGGGGTTTGGTCTCATAAAAATATCATCGATGCTCGCTGGAGCTGCTCATCGACAAGTCTGATTAATGAAAGCAGCTGAGAGGTGATTAAGAGGCATGTATTCACTTTAAAAAAAACAATTTTAATTTTAATGCGGCTGACCACAAAGAATCCATCTGAAAGCAACATGAATGTGAATGTTTTGGGATTAGGTCATCCCATTTTGTCCACATTTTGAAATACACATGGGAAAGCGACTATTTAATACAAAATCAGTTAAGGTCCAGTTTGTATTGTACACCTCGGACTTGATGGATGTGATAAAGTAGGTTTATATTATACTATATTTCTAATACTATAATGCATTTTCTTTATGTTATTCTTTAGTATTATAATAAAACCGTTAAATTTAAAGAGCTGCAAATGGTTCCAATGTATCCATTTTCAGTGAAACCGTACGTTAGAATGTCTTCTTTTTTTTCAATTTAAAGTTCGGGGCTCTAAAAGAAACACTAAAATTATGTGCAATTTGCCTTGTTAGGGTTTCGGGTTGCAGCCAGTTGGAATGATTTCATGGGTAACGGTAGGTGAGTGGAAGGCAGGAAGTGAGACGGCTGTGGGTGGAACCCTCTGTATGTGTGGAGGCCTTTGGCAGCCTCGGGCGCAGTCTGTCACGCTTGCTTTGGACTCATAAAAACGCACCTGAGACAGAGTTTGGGTTTTCTGCTGGATCTTACTGCGACCCTAATTGCTCTTGAGCTGCTTCAGAACAAACCTCCCAGCAAGCCTGCGGCTGTAGAAGGAAAGTGCTACGCTCCATACGTGCAGTCATTCTTCATGTCGTGAGCTTGACTGTTTCGCATGAATGAAAAAACCAAACTTCACGTGACAATCCTATATACTTATCAATGACTATCTGCAAGGCCATTTGTTTTATGGTCTTAATTGTGATTTTCTTATTAAAAATGGTCTTGGTGTTTGGTGAAAATTGGGGAAATTCACATTGTTTGGCAAAAGTTCGAAAACACACAAGATCACACTACTCTCACTTCTATAAGCCTATATAATACGTAGTTGAAGCTAGCAGCTGGTTAGCTTATAGCATACATACCAAGAACAGGGGAACAACTAGCTTGATTCTGATTAAAGTAACAAATTCCGCCTATTAGGGCCTCTTAAGCTTTACTAAATAACACTTTTCATATAATTAGTTTAATATAAAACAACACTGGGATGATTGTTTTCCTGATTTTTTTCTAAGCTAAGCCAACGGCTTTGGCTTTACAGTTACACACGGACCTAAGGGTGGTATATGTTCTTCATCTAACTCTCGGCAAGAAAACAATTAAGCGAGCGGCCCAAAAAGTTGAAATATTCTTTCAAAACGTGCACAAACATTCTCCTCCCCCCCTCAACATTTTTAAACGTGTTACACAAAGTCATCCTCAGTTAAGCTGTCCCAGTTGTATATTGTTGATGTGTGAGAGAGAGCATAATGAGAGATCCTTCATGTGGTTCATGTGCAAGAGCAGCAGCTTTGTAGCAGCCCTCGGCCTTGTGGACATGACGCATTGAGGCACTTATTAAGTCTTTCTTGCGAAAGCTTCTTCAGCGATGTTCATATGGACCCTGCCTTTTGTAAATACAATACTTTAGGCTTAGAGGGATCCACAGAAAGCTGTCAGAAGTGGGACCTGCGGATTTGTTTTGTTTCACGCAATATGTATTCTGTGGTTAAACCGTAAACGGCATCGGTTTATCGTGCACAGGGAGTGGCACTTTCAATGGCGTGTACACTCCTCTACTGTCTTTAAAAACATGCATGGTAAACCTGAAATCTCGAATATCACAATGGCCGCTTTCTGTGTGGCTTTTCGATGTGTCTGGGTCACTTCGGCTTCAACGTGACTGACAGAAGAAACGCTAGAAGAGCCGAGGCATTTACGTGCTTTGTGGGGAAAGAAGAAACCATAGAGCTCAGTTCAACATGTGTCAAACACGTTTATCGATCGGGAGGACCGGGTTTGAATATGTCTGCTGTTTGAGAAAAGAAGAAACACAAAACAATCTGCAAAACAAAAAAAGCACATCCATAACTCAGAACACATCCCATAGCACTTTAAACGTTAAGTTCCTGCCAAATAAGGTTAAGCTGATCTATAGGGACTTCAAAACTAACATTTTATCAATTACCCCTTTGATTTTCTCTTCTTCAGCGCCATTTTGAAACATGGCTACTACATGCTTTGGCAAACTGGTTTCAAATTTTATGCCAATAAATCACCCCGTTGTAAAGATTTTTAAGCCCCTTCCAAATACTTTTTTCAAGAGTTTCAGTTCTGCTGTTATAATTCTTCTAGTCTCAAAAATCATATTCACGTGTATATTCTTTAAGAAGGGCTGAAACTTGCCGGCCGTCGACAGACTGACGTAAAGCGCGCTAGCCATTATCCTGGTAGTGTAGGACGAGAGTTGGACAGCGCTGCTCCAGACGCTGTGAATTGTGGCCTCCTTCCTGACATACCTGTGGCCTGAACCTCCAAACCTTTCCACAGACACACACACACACACACACACACGCTAATCTCCCAAGATCAGCACCAAAAAGACTTTCTCTGCACCGTGGACAGCCTTTCCTTTCCCCCTGTTTTTCCCTCCCAATTGGACGCTAATTCCAGCAATATGGGATCCGCTGCATTCAAATGACGCATGATTATGTTGTCCTCAATCAGCGTGCATTGCGAGATTAGCAACCAGCAAAACAACTGTTTGACAACAAAGAGTGAGCCGGCTCTCATTTGAGCCAAAGTGATAAAGAAACTTTTCAGTGACTGTAATGTCTCTGCTGATTGACTGGCCAATGATCTAAGATAACCACAGGCCCTGGCTTTATTTTTCTATTATTGTTAGGATAGTATTGTTAGCACTCTGTCAATAGTTATAGACTAGAGCACACTCATAACAGACTGGGGAAATAAGCTTTCCAGCTTCACAGTGCTTTACTTTTGCCAAGTTGGCTTTCCCTTCCTGTCAGTGTTGTATTCAAGTTTGGCGAGGGCAGAGAGAGTAAATGTGACCAAGCTAATGTGAATGTCAGTTTGCTGTAAACACATCCAGACTGTATATTCTACAGAAATATATGTTTAAGTATGAGGTTAGGTCTAATGTTGCAGTTTAGTTTTACTGAATGGAAGGACTGACAGAATGAAATATGAGATATATTTTAGAAATTCCACTTGTGGTGTTACCTGAAACATGTGTAATACAGCTGCAACAGCTTTTTTTTCAATTTACTGTTTTTTTTTTCATTTAATGTACTGTAAGTATTTAAATGTAAGCAGGCCTATTTCAATTTTAAGTGTGATAACACAGATACGAACGTATATCCAGATATAAATGCCTGCACGTTATTTTAGCAATTCATTTAAAAACTATATCATGAAATAAAAACAAAAAAACAGCTTTAGATTTGACATACTGTACTTAGTTATAAGCCAGTTGTAAACTTGATAAACAGCTCCTGTGTCCACCAATTAGAGCCAAGTGACTCTGAAGAAGCTGTACTGAATTGAGAGACAACCCGCATTGGCACAACTGAAATAGGAAATAATATCTTAGATATTGGATTGTCAGTTGAACGTAAGATACCATTTTCCATCCGAGACTTTGGAGCGGCCAAGTCTGTCTTTTCTCCTTCGTGTCTTATCGAGAGAGTGCCGACTGGAGATGAACCATCACCGGTCTGCGTGATGAATAGGCTTGGAGCGCTCTTCCCGGCGCTGCTGTGATCGATGGGGTGTCGCTGTAAACCTCATCCCTATAGACCATCAGAGACACATTCTGATTCGCACTTAATCTTACTTCCATCCACTCCGGCTTCAGGAGAATGAGTGTAGTTTGGCAGAGCCAGCATACCTCTCCGAAGACCGTCTCCCGGCTCACCAACAAAAGAAATGAAAGAAGATGAGCCTGACATCCGCTGATTTTTACATGATTACAAACTGATGCTTGCACTGGGCCCACTTAGCGCTCACGTTCGTCTGGGTGAATCTTTTCGGGGGGGAAATCTAATACGCTGATGAATCCACAGCCAGGAACGCATACATGCTCTGCTTTGTCTCTTAGGGTTTGTCCACTTTGCTGCACAGTGTTACATTAAGCGTTGTGGTGGGTCACTCAGTTTGAGCGACGCTGCTACGCGGTCCCTGCTTGTGATATTTAAGACTTGGCTTAGATCGACTGAAGTGTCTCTCGTTTTGAGAGGTTGGATTCGCCCAAGGACATTTTCCTGTAAACGGGACGCTAAGGAGTTTACATTGAAAGTCACTTATTGTGGAATGGGCTGTCTTGTTACTGGCTCCTTTGTCTTCAGCAGGCAACTCGAGCCGAGGCCAGAGCCACTGCGGTTTCGGGGGCTTTCATCGGCTGTCTCAACAAAATCGTTCAAGAGGCCAGCTCTGACCAGAATTAATGCAATATTCACATTCATAACCAATCAGCATTCGAACGGCGAGAGGGGAGCCAGAGTTTGTATGAATGACAAATTGTCGAATTGGACATATTTACTATGAACATCCTGCTGATATATCTATTATGGTTGTTTTGGTTTCATTCTTGTACTCGGCTTGTATTCTACTGGTCAGGCCTCCCACCGTTGAGTCTGGTGCCTCGAGTTCACCCTGTCTTTGTCATCAGGGGTAAAGTCCGGGTCATCCACACACGGGGGATGATACAACAATCTTTTCTATAACTAGTGCAGAATGAACAGCCTCCGCAACCACAATGTCAGATTTATCTTCCATTGTGGCTGTAGCAAAAAAAAAAATAACCATAGCGCTTTAAACTGCTACATTCTCTCCGGCCCTCCACACATGATGAGCTGTAGGAGCTATGCTCACTCTAGCATAACCCTAACCCTAACTGTAACTGGGTTTACGTCATCATCATGCACAAGGCAGCAGGAAACTGCCAGGAAAATTGAATAACAAAATGAGCCAAATGGGAATTTAACGCACTGTATTTCAATTTAGGAGAAAAGTAGGCTGTCAATAATTGTCCTTCAGCGTAAGAGATGGGTTTAAATCTGAAGATCAATAAAGGATGCGTGCATGCACACTTTCTTAACTTTTTTGGTGATCACGGGTAGCTTTCATGTTATGTCACGGTCATCTCACGTGTTGCTTATTTCAAGGTACATTGAGCACAGTGGTGAGGTATAAAATGCAAGCATTGTTAAATGCCCAAAGTCGCAATGCCAATAGTTTTGGTGTCTTTGAAAACAGTGAAAAACATTCCTGTGTGTGTGTTTTGAAGCCAGATAGCTTGTAGGCTTTAATTTATATGTAGGTCAACTTGTTTTTTTTGCCTGTTAATGTTCAATGTATAGGACGCACTATGCTCGAAAATGAACAACTAAATGCTACGTGTCGTCCAACCACGACTGAAGGCAAAAGTGTTTAAAGCTCTTCTAAACAATCCATTCAAAAGGGTAAAAAACCATCCCATCATAGGGATTGGTGGAATGTGATGATATTTTAAATTCAGATAACTGCACACACTTTGGACAATCGTTCCTCAAAGACACTCAAACGGAACTCATTTGTACGTTTGAAATTTTTTGTAAAGAATGAAATAGAGGGCGTGAAATGCACATTCTAATCTTGTTTTCTTATATGTGTACACCTGGCTACTCGCTGCATGAAACTGGCATGCTTATTGGATTTTTTGTTTCAGAAAGTTACAGTAATTGTTGAAGCATCAGCGTGAAAAACGTGTGTGGAGGGAGGGAGGGGGTTTCAGATCGACCATTTAACAAGCACTTTTGTTGAAGCATACTCCCATGTTTACGTATTTCCTTCCATCTTTTTTTTATCACCTTCTGTGTTTGTCCTGCAGCTAGCTATGGAGCGTACCCCATCTGTAAAGGCTGCTCGGTGTGCTCCAGGGACAACGGCTGTGTAAACTGCCAGCCCAAACTCTTCCTGTTTTTGCGGAGAGAGAGGATGAGGCAGTACGGGGAGTGTCTTCACGACTGTCCGGCCGGATACTACGGCATGCGCAGCCCGGAACTCAACATGTGCTCCAGTAAGTACTCTCAACTTAAAACCCACCCTCGCACTCCACCCCTACTCCTCAATCTCCTACACCACTGACTTTCCCCTCCGTTTCTGACCAACCCCACCACTCCATTTTCCCCTTTTTCCCACAACACATGATTTATTGTCAATTATCCAGAGGAGACACACATACCTCACAATTTAAACGGCTCATCTGTTCACACAGGTTGATGTGAGGAACGAAGCCTCGTTTTAGCAGTGTCTCTCTCGGGATTAAACAGCGAACTCCAGCTAGGATTTCTCATTTCTCTTGAACGCTCCCTTTACACCTACAATACTAAACTCCCCATAGTCCCGATGATGTTTAAAATCATAAAACCCAGGTGCAAATGCAGCCAAGATGCAGGCAAGAGTTGGCCAAACCTACAACAGAGACTTGTATGGTCACATTAAAATGTAAAAACCAGGCTCTTTGGCCGTCATCTGAACTACAAAGATTATTAGATATTTGCATTAGAGCATGAAACGTCTTTTGTTGATTGCCTGCAAGGGCTTGTGGGTTGAGACTTTCACCAGACAGTATCATTTTTTGGCAGCCAAAAGTAGTTTTTGACTCTGAACAGAGAGCCAGTCACAACTGACGTGTCCAGATTCTTCACCAACAACTGTGCATTTATTGAAGTTTGAGGAGAAAAACCCAAAGCATTATGAATGTCAGGAACTGTGATGAGCACCACAGGGGCCCCCCAGGGGACCGTCCTGTCCCCCCTCCTGTTCACCACACGGAGTCAATGTTTGATAAAGTCAAAACATTTTTTGAAGTATTGTGGTGCTGCAGAGACGTTCCAGCCTACAAAAAAACTAAATCCTTGCAGAAATTACAATATAATAGTTGGATTTGTTATGGTTTCCAATTAAAATAAGAACAATGAAATCCCTGCAGGTGGTCATCAAACTTTTTAATTCATCCCCACAGAGAATGGACATCAGTGGACTGGGAGGCTGCTGGTGTCCCTCTGGACTCAATCAGTAACTGGACTCACATTTACATTCTCTGCAACCTTTTGTACAAATCATTTATAACAAGCACATCCAATGAATGAATGAGTTGTCCTCTGGGGATGAATAAATGATCTATCTATCTATCATCTATCTATCTATCTATCTATCTATCTATCTATCTATCTATCTATCTATCTATCTATCTATCTATCTATCTATCTATCTATCTATCTATCTATCTTTTCATCTCATGTCTAGCAAAGCATTAACCCTTAACATTAGTAGTGTATTCACGAGGAAGGCAAACATGATCAAACTCTCACTTTTTATCACTTGGTTTCAGCAATATATTCACATTTGATATTTTGCTAATAGTCTCATAATAGTCTCATTGTTACAAATATTACTCCTATGGTCTGTAGTTAAAGTCATTTTCCCCCATATGTTTTTGTGGAAAATGCTGTTTTGGTTTTAATAACATGAAACAGACCACCCCTTTGCTCTCACACACTCTAAATTATGGTTTATACTATTAAAAAAAACTCCAAACAATAACAGCAAAAAGTTGATGTGCTCTCATGATTCTCGTTAAAAAAAACTCTAAAATCCAATTAATGAAATGTCTCCCTCTCCTCCTCATGTAGCACCCTGTTCTCATAACCTTATTTTAACATGGAATATGCTCGAAGAGAGAGAGAGAGAGAGAGAGAGCCTTTATAGCTTCATACCAAGGTGTTGGCTGAGTGTTTCATATAAAAAACAGAGAGGAACTTGAACTCATTTGGTTCCCTGAGCCAAACTACTGACAGACGCAAGCCCCAGAGGAGGGTGTCCGGCCCTTTAGGCCCAATAATACAAATATTTAGCAACCGCAGAAAGTTAAAAAAAAAAAAACTACTCACTACT
This sequence comes from Etheostoma spectabile, assembly GCF_008692095.1. Taxonomy (NCBI): domain Eukaryota; kingdom Metazoa; phylum Chordata; class Actinopteri; order Perciformes; family Percidae; genus Etheostoma; species Etheostoma spectabile. The sequence continues at coordinate 29,067,034 of NC_045738.1, read as the reverse complement.
TTCTGCTTAACCAATCACTGCCAACCTAGATGCAAGTACATGTGATGGTCCATTTCATTATGAAAATATGAGCAAGTTAAAGCTGCACCAGCTAACTTTGGATGTTGGTAACTTATGTGGTTTAAAAAATGAATTCATATCTCAAGAGATTTTACAGATAAAGTAGGTCTAGACCACACTCTATCATTTACAAAGACCCAACAATTTCAATTTCCCACGGGCAAGCAAATGGTGCAACAGAGGTGAGGATAAACTTCCTTTTTACAGGCAGAAACCTCGGACAGACCCTGGTATGGGGGGGTGGGGGTGGTGGTGGTGGGAGTGGGGGGGGTGTCCATCTGTTGCCCCACTGGGGACCCAGAGACACGGTTGTAATTGTAGCATTTGGCATGATGTACAATTGTAGCAGTTCAGTGCACAATCTGGCAATTTAATGTCAGACAATGTTCATGTTAAGTTGGACAAGCTGTGATTCTACATCAGTATTGGGTAGTAATGCCTTAATTAGTACCTTGTTCCAATGATGACTTTTTTAATTAACAAGTAGTAGTGGAAGATGGATCTAACATAACAGTTGCTGATTCCACAAATACCTCGATATGTCGGGGGGGTCTGCTTGTTCCTTAGCTTACCAGGAGTTAGATGAAGGGTTATATCATCTCTGTGCATTCAGTTGACAGACCGTTCTGCTAATTAGCTTGCACGTGTGAGGATGCAGTTAGCCGCTAACAAGAAAAATGTTCCTCTAGCCTCCAGCTAGAAAACTTGTCTTATTTACATTCTGTGTGCTCTTTGCTAGCTTGCTAACCAATCCCAGGTGGCCTCCATTCAGGTATGGCTTGGTTTGGCTTGAATTTTAGAGTGTGTGATCCCTGGTTTTGCTGGGAGGTCGGGACTCCCTGATGCTAACGATAAGCTAGCTGTAGACGGTTAGGAAATACTTTAAAAAATGTAAACTAGCTGTATGTTAACCCTCATGTTTTCCTCGGGTCAAATTGACCCGTTTTCCTATATCAATGTTCTTTTTAATTACCCAAATTAACACGATTGATTCCACACAACGCTCTTTGGCAAGTACAAATCTCTACTTTCATTCATTTTGGGGTGTCTTCAATTTTATAGCATTTGAAAAAAAAACATTGAAATGGTTTTGATATAGTATTGAGTAAAAGTTGACATATTCCAGTCTGAGATTATCCATACATACATACATTCCTTTAATTCTAATCTAAATAATTCCTAATTTCTGCTTTTCTGACTCAAACATTAGGTGTAATTTCCTATAAATGAGGTTTATGGACCATAAATTCCCAAAATAACTGTAAAACCAAAGTTAAACTGAAGTGCTGAAAACATAAAAAAAAGTGACAAACATTGAAAAAAAGTTTCAAAAGTGTTAAATGTAAGCATTTAAAAGCATCAACAAAAGTGTTGATTTTCAATTTTAACTGGAAGACAACACAAGGGTTAATTCATACTGTCTAGTTTTCTATATCAAAATGTGTTAAATACAGGAAATATTTTCAAATGCACTGCATTTTTCTGCACCTTTCCATATACAAAGAAGGTCAAATATTCCTTATACCATTTTGTTCCGGATGGAAAGGAAGAAGAGACACTTTTAGTTTTGTTACTTGCAATGGTAGATAAAGATACGGTACCGAATCTCAAAATTCCATTTGAACAATTAAGGTAAACCAATGTGATGGGATCTTCTTCTGGTTGTAGCATCTCTGTCATTTAAGCCAGAACATTAGGGTCTACTGCAGTTCAAACCAGTAACAGTTTTTTCACCCTATTCTTATGACTCAGAGAATTGGAAAAGAAAGACATCTTGTTCTCTGGTACAATCCCCATACTGGGTGAATTTTGACTTTAACTGATCCTGATGTGCGGCGGGTTAATCTGAATCTCTCTCCGTACAAACTGCTCTTAGAACAACATCTTGTATTGTCACGTAACATCAGATCTCTAAGTGAGAGCTACTTTGATGTGATCGCTGCTTCATTCATGGCACTTTAATCCAGTTTCCTATTTGAGCCTCATTCTCAGCTGCGCTCCGCATGTCATTTTTTCGCTAAACTGTTCACATCCAACCTCCATAAGAGGATATTTTGGAAGCTAATTGTCGGGTCAGTGAATATATTTTTGTGTGAATTGACACAGGCAACTGGTACACAAGAGCTCAAAGGCACGGTGGACAAGTGAGGGTGAGGAGTTCTCCCCCCCCCCCTCGATGTGGTCAGAGCTGCTGGGTGCTCCTGGTTTCCAAAGAGGCCTGAAACGTGGCATTACGTCTCTGTTATCATGAGCTTTTTAAACACAGGCTCTGAAATCGCTTAGGGAGCAGCTGTGTATTATTACCCCAGAGTTTGTCTATGTGATCTTATCTCATACAAGAATATTTTTTGTGGACTGCTTGTGTAAAGGAAAACAAGGGCAAAGCAAGCAAGAGGGTTATACACCCAGCCACTCGCCGGCTAAAAACTTCACTTTCACTTTTTCCGAAGGGTCTCCTGAGGCTTGTGACAGAGAGAGAATGAATAAACTCACTCTTCTCTAGCAATATTATGGAGTTTGACGCAAGCCAAGTCACACAGTTTGACCGATAATACGCCAGTCCATTATTATTATTGAAATGTACACATACAGGCCTAAATATATACCCCTAACCTCAATTTTTAAACTTTATAAACAGCATTTAAAGAGCATTAAGTATTTCTTTTCCGCACCATGGGTGGGCAGTAGCATGCACTGGACCCTTACCATGAACTCTCGACAGGTCATCAGTTTATCAATAGCTGTGTGATATCTTCACCATTAACATTTTTGCCAGTTGTTTGCCATGTGTTGATGTAAGATGTCACAGTTCAGAGTGTGAGTAGGGGTGTCATCATTTTGAATGGAAAAGATAAACTTTGACTATTGAAATCAAGAGCAGGTTTGGTGAGTCCCCCAGTATTTTTGTTTCTCTCTGATTTAAAATCAACCTCCTGCTCATAACACTTTACCACTATTAGCTTATTTCTTTACAAGGCCTCATCCTTTAGGGGAAAAGCTGTGGCCCCTTAATTGGGACACAGGTATAGTTATCACACTCTCACCTTAACTCACCTAAAAAAGTAATTTATTGTAGACTTTCTACTGCACTTGACCTCCACGCAGGTTTGATTCCAACCTGTAAAATTTGAATAGAAAATGATGGAATATTGTACTTTTTGGTAATGAAGAAGTAAAAAGTTGTGCAATTTGCAAAAGAAATAGGCATTCATGCTGGTTTTAATTACACAATTAGAGCCAACAACAATGGGAACTATACTTTTCACAATATGACATAACTGGATTCTAATTTACATTTACACTTCAGCTGGACCTTCATAGGAGCCAGATTACTGAGATGTAGCCGTTGTTAGCAATGCCTTTTTTGTTGCATAATACCTTCCTGCATGTCCATATATTATGTTCCTGGGTCTCTGCTTTGCAAGAACTCCTTTCAGCAGCTAACAGGCTTGTTGATATGAGCCGTAAACCATATGCAGTAACTCCAATGTTATCCATTGGGGTTCTTATCAGCTGCCCAGAAGAGGCCCCACACCAGAGTCTGTGGGTGTCAACCCACTGCTCAGCAGGGAAGATTTCTAGCTACGGGCACACAGTGTGCTGCTTTATGCACAGCCAAATTTGTGTGAATGCGGTGCAGTCATGCTCTCGCCTCAGTCCCATTTCATAATACCTCGGTTTTAACATACATTCTCAAGCCAAAGCTTCTTCTGTCATTTTGTATCACAAGCGAGCTCTCTGGCTGAAAGAATTATGAGCTGAAAGGCAACTATCAGAGCTGTCTTTTAAAAGTGAGAAAGTGTTGAGAGGGTCAGCATTGGAGTAAGGCTGTATTCAAAACATCCTCCCTCAGGGTGTATTGGGCTGACCCCCCACTGCTAGACACACATGCACACTCTAGCCACCAACTCAGTTGCCTTGTCCCACTGTAGAGGACAGAAATCCCAGCTGTGTTCGCTTCCAACCAACAACCAGTCTGATCAAGGCCCGGGATTGCCAATATCCTGGTGGTTTATATATCACAGCTCAGTCCGTGCCAGCCTAATGTGCCACTAGAGACTCCTCTGTCAGAGGTAATTTCTTTGGATTGCCAATTGTGATTTATTTTTTACTGCATTTCTCGTACTGAGGAAATCTGTTACTAAATCCCATTGTTGTATTTCCCGCTGCTTTGTCACATTAAATTAAGGCTGGAAGTAGATATGCCTTTTCCAAGATCGTTTTAGTTTTACAGTGCATCATAGGGATTTGTTGGGTTGGAGGTGGATAAGAACCATTGTGGGCCTCAGCCAAATTGGTACCAAGGCTGCATAAAACAACTAACATGGATTTTGTAACCTTTAGTTGGCGGCGCTGACAGCCTCTCCATGTCTCTCATTCAAGTTCTATCTTTCTCACTCTAATTCAGAGCTTGTGGGTATTTCAATTGCACAGTCTCACCAACAAAAAGACCAGTTGCTTTTGGCCTCTGAGCCTTACCATGAACATTTAATCATCACAGCTTTACTAACTGCTCTTTCACAATACAATGAATGGACCAAGCCCCGCCCCCAGGACATTACAGCCAGATGCAGAGTTGAATCGGGTTATTTGTCCCAACTCTAATTGTGCGTACTATAGTGTGAGTGGAAGGGCTGTCTGTGCTTGACCACTGTCTGAAGCTTAAGCTGTCTGTGTGTATGCTGGAGCTGGCTGAGCAGATACAGTATCCGATCCTGGTATATCACAGACTGTGTTCCTTGGAGTGAAGAAGCTAGGAGGGCTGCTGACACATCTTTCATTGCAGTTCTCTCTCTGGGAGATGCTGATTGACAGGAACACCAACTCTGCTTCACCCATCTTTATGCTGGCGCACGGAGGAGCACCCAGGTTGGAAAAAACTGCGCTGAAAGAGTTGGGAAGAACATGGCAGCTCTGGCCTTTGCCATGAACTCCTGCCATTCCGCAGCTCCACACGACATGGCTGGGTGGCAGCGAGCAAGCCAAAGCTTCCATGTCAGCCAAACCCAGGGCCTAGAGAGTAGGTCAGAGCTGTTCGACTCAGCTTGGAGGAAAAAGATGGAAAAATAGGGCTTGTTTTCCCCCTCACACTGCCAGGCCTTTTACGGCATGGACTCTCCTGCTGTGCAACATTGCTTCTGGTTAGCTTTCTGGGGGAGGCTGAGACTCTCTCAGTAGACTGATGAGGGGTCTCATAACCCACCTTCAGCTCAGATAACGTAAACGGCCCCGTCTGGAAAGAGAGATTCATCCATCTTCACTTAACGATTAAGCACCCTTTCTTTACAAGGTGAACATTCGTTTAAATAAATGGAGAGATTACACATGGTGCTGTCTGGCTGCGGAGGAACAGCAGTTGACTGGATAGCTTGAGGCTTAGAGAGTCCGGGATACAATCGGTGGGTTCCCTATCCAGACCACAGCTGAGCTACCAACTTCTGCCAATAATGCGACATTAGATCACGAGGGACATCCTCTTTTTACTTCAAATGCACTTGACAGGCAAACCACATATAATTGCTAAGTCTAAAGTTAAAAAAACAACAAATACAGTGATAGCGTTAATAGTACGTGTCCACTGTCAAGCGTCATTTCCACGCTTTCCATTCATTTCTATGTGCAATGCATTCTGGTAGCGTTGCGGGCATTTCGGAGAAGTGGGGCGTTGACTCGCCCCCTCCTCATTTGCATAAAGTTGAATCCAGGCTAATTTATGCAAATGAGGAGCAGGCAGCTTGGCTTCAAAACTCATGAAGATCTTTCAAACTTACCATTGTCGATTTGAAATGAAGACAGATTTAGCGGCTGCGTAGCCTATTTCTTGCATAAAATGTTTTCAGGAAAACATTTTTCTGAAACTTTTCCAGACGAGTCGCCATTATGGTCCATTTTTAAATCCGGAGGCAGACAGCCCCATGTGAAGCGTTCGTCCAATCAGGGGCCGCCCTCGGGCTTGTAGGAGGGCGTAGCCCACTAGTGTGCAATGCTTGGAAGCAGGGCTATCCCTCCCGTGAAAATAAAAACAAAAAATCACATTTGGACATAACGGTGGGACTTTGCAAATCATGCACCCTCCGACTACCCGCAGCTTTGAAATTCCCCTCAGAGCTGGAATCTAAGGCTTTTCCTCTTGTGTTTATAACATAGCTCACGGCCAGAACCAGGGCGGGAGATAATGATGATAATGCGTTTAAGTCCCAGGAACAACGGGCCTTCAATGGGATCTGATGGCCTCATTATTTCTCATTAGTCTCCCTAGATGAAGATTTTAAAGGTGGTCCAGAGGTTAATCCTCGAAGGAGAATGAACCCGCTCCCTTGTATCAGTTTGTGGAGCTGCCTAACTGCCGGCTTTGCCATTGATCAGTGTGGGAGCTTCTCCAGAGTCCCAGATAGCCCACAATGTCCCAGATAGCCTTTTTGCCAGATAACTGGACAGAGGGATGAATGTCTGTCATAGTGATCCCTTCCTACCCACCTCACTCTGTGATGACCTCTGACCTTCCGGCTTTGCCTCCCTGCATTCTAATTCCCATGGAGCTGGAGCCGCATTGATGAGTTATCCACCTCATCCATCTCGCCAGGTGACATTATTACAAAACGTTCTATTTAGAAAACACCATTTCCGGGCACTTGCAGACTTGCCTTACACCTGAAACCGACAGTGATGTTCGAATCCAAAACCTTGTCAAGTGCTACCGGTGCTGCAAGGATACAGTTTTTAAGACATCTGCGTTGCTCCTATTTACTGTCATTAACTGAGGATTGCACAATAACCCTAGTGCTTGAAAGTACTGCCAGATGTTCTTCTTCCCCCTCTTACTCTTTCATTTTTTTGTTTGGGAGCTAAAAGTCTCTCAGGTGATGACAGACCTGCAAAGTGTGAAGGCTAAAATACCGCTTTGTGCGTTCCAAATAGCGTGGTCATTAATTGGCCTGCTCTTAGTACAGGGGTTGTCTTCACCCAAAACAAAGTGGATAAGAGCTAAAAAAGCAAACAATATACCTTCCTTAGACTCACACATGCTTCCAATATCTCCACAGCCTTCCAAAGAGGTTCTATACTTACTGTATGTTGAGCTATAAGATTAAATTGAGCAAAATCAAATACCTAGATGAGATAAATAATAACAGATGATTAAATTAATAACATGATGTGAGAACACAGGAAATGACAAAAGAGATCAGTAATTTATGACCATTTTTCAGAATGTGGAGTACAGCTTCTTTGCAGAGTGGGTCTATCTCCAGCCGTATCTGATTGGTATGTGTGTGTTTCTGTGTGTGTGTGTGTGTGTGTGTGTGTGTGTGTGTCCATGGTTTGTTTAGACTGGTCGGGAAAGCGTGAGACCAGAGTGAGTGGGCAGAGGCCATACTTTAGGGTTCAAAGTGAAGCGGGGAGGGACCCCCTCGTTTCGGAGGAATGTCGAGGAGGAGGCCTGATGGTTAGCTGGAGATGGTGTAATTAAGGGGTGTGATTGTGAGAACCTTCCCTTCCCCGGGCCCTGCAAGGGTCACAGATAAAAGAGCAGCCCTCAGCCTCCGTCGCTCTCACATGTGGAAAATCACCGTAACGCAGGGTTTACGCACCGAGCCTGTGCGAGACGAAATCAGAGGGGGCCCAGACACCCTACCTGGGAAACCCCCAGCAAGCGGTGGGTGATAGTGGCTGCAGGTTATGGATTGTGGTTTCGCCGCCATTGGAAGCCTATTGGGCAATAGGGCCACATAGAGCTTTTGAGGAACGTCATAAATTAGCAAGCTCCGGGAGGCTCCTTCTAATCATGTGGGCCTGTGCGTCGCCGTGTTGGTGTGGTTGTTGTAATTTGGCCCTGCCTGACGTGCTATTTGTAGAGTAAGAGCTTGATGACACATCGCCGGGCCTTTCTTTGCAAGCACGGCAATGTGTGTCATTCACAGCGGCAGGGTGTGGCGTGGGAGGATAAGTGCGCTGTTGTGTTTACTGACTGAATGCTTCAGCATTTGTTTGGCCATTAAGGTGGCGCGAAATGCCGTTGTCCCCCACGCCTCCCCACTCCTAACCAACCTCTCTCCCCTTTTTTGTCGTAACCAGAACCTAACCCTTGTGTTGTCCTCCCGGGTCAAAAAGATTAACACTTTTTACATTTGACAACGCATTATTATTATTTTTTATTTCACTAACACCAACTTACTACCACCAATTTTACACTACATTTTGGAATCCATGGGCAATAACCCTCATTTAAATAGAAATTATACCTAATATTTGAGTTATTAAAGCAGAAATTATGAATTATTTTGACTTATAGTTAAGATCAGAGGAACGTATGTTGAGTGGATGAGTTTGG
>NC_045738.1:29057100-29058635 GCF_008692095.1 Etheostoma spectabile | reverse complement strand
GATTTGAAACCATTTCAATTTACACCCGAAATTCAATGAAAGTGATTGTATTTAAAGAGCGTTGCGTGGCATCTATCCTTTTTTAGTGGTAATTTGGTTAAAAAGAATGCCATATTTCTCATATAGACATTTTTATAAGGGGTCAAATTTGATCCAAGGACAACAGGTTAAAGGATCCACACAGCAGGCTAGCATTGTGATCATGCGCCATCATAGTGAAAACCCGACTAACCCAATATCCCACAGTTATGGACACAGACACAGATTGGAGCAATGTGAAGTGATAGGATAGCATATTAGGAAACTATTTAGAGCCCTAATGGGATGTATTCTTTTGTTGCAGCACACCATTAGTTGAAAACATGTGAGCTTGTGTGTTTGTAGTCTGATATTTGGATGTTGGTGCAATTTGTTGAAAGAGGTCAGCGTGACATAATCCCTCACTGTCTCCGCTGGTGTGGTTTCACACTGTTGATTTTTCTCACTCTAAACAAGAACAGGAAGATCAAAAATAAAATATCTGTCAGGCGAAACACGCTCGCTGAAATACACTTGAACCCCGGGGGAGAAATGATTCACAGGGCATCGGCGGCCTTTTTTTTTTTTTTTTGCGGGAGAGACAGTATAATACTTTCAAGAACCTCCTTCCCCAAACCCCTTAGCTTTCTATCAACTCCAGATGAGAGAGTTGCTCATACTCTGATGATTCTCTTCTTCCTCTCCTTCTTCCTCCAGGGTGCAGGATAGAGAACTGCGAGTCCTGCTTCAGCAAAGACTTCTGCACCAAGTGCAAGTCTGGCTTTTACCTCCACAAAGGGCGCTGCTTTGACAAGTGCCCCGAGGGCTTTGCCCCGCTGGAGGAAACCATGGAGTGCGGAGGTACGTGAAACAACACAAACATGTCCAAATAAATGAAACAAAATCAAGATCAAGAGGCTAAACAACATTGTCTTTTACACCTTTCTTAACCCTTGTGTTGTCTTCAGTCAACCATGAAAAAAAAACAGGTTTTGGTCACTTATTTTTAACATTATTATCGCTTTTTCCCGACATTTTTGTAACTTTTTCAATGTTGTGGCTGCTTTCTTTGATATTTTTGTTGTTGACATTTTTAGCGCTTATTTCGACGCTCCATTTTTGGGGCCAAAAAAGAAAAAAAAAACTGAAAACGAGTCAAATTTGACCCAAGGACAATATGAGGGTTAATGTGTAAACCATATTTCTAACTTCTCCGTTGGCTTGCTAGTTTTGGACTGAAAAACAAGCATTTTCTGGTTTCTTTATTTCTTTAATTTTTTATCGGAACACAAAAAATATTACATATAAAAATACACCAGGGGCCCCATTTTAACGATGTAAGAGCACGGCTTGAAGCGCATGACACAGGAGCGTTTAGGGCGTGTCCAAATCCACTTTTGATAGTTTGATGGCAGAGAAAAGGGTCCGTGTGGCGGGGGCATGGTTCATAAGCGTTGAACATAGTGTCTTCATTAATTCATTGGTGTGTTTTGGGCGTAACATGCAATAAACCAATC
>NC_045738.1:29056809-29057090 GCF_008692095.1 Etheostoma spectabile | reverse complement strand
CATCTCCCATTCCCTTTAAAAGCCAGGCGCGTTTGTACCTTGGCACATTGCTATGATGATTGCCAATTTGCACCCTCTTATTTTTATTGTTTTGCATGTGTGTGTGCTGCTGCGCTTCCCCGCATGTGCAACAAGTATAGTGGGCACGTGCTGTGTGCAAGCCTAGGTACATTTCACTAATTCGCTGTTAAAATAACAATAAAATGCTGTTCTATTGTCTTTAGACCAGGTTTTTGCTGGCCCATGGCACGATCACTTCCCGCTGCCTCAAGATAGCAATA
>NC_045738.1:29047312-29056799 GCF_008692095.1 Etheostoma spectabile | reverse complement strand
GCCCAGAATGCACCTGAACACACCTCCCTGTAAGACCAGCGCGCCTATGGGCGCACAGATGGGCACATGTGCATTTGCTATTTAAACGACATGGGCGCTGGATGGAAAACTGACAGCTGCGTCGATCTTAAACTAGCAAAGAGACTAGCGTCAGGCCCTAAGTGTGTTGAAAAAGTGTTACTAACAATATATGCAACATTTCCAAAAAGGAGCGGGACGAAGCAGAAGCTTGTTATGTTTCCAACCCTTTATTCAACACTCATTCCTGTACACATTTTATATTGCATATATCATTATATGTGCATTGTAAGATAACAAATATATAGTAATTTTAAACACCGCAACCCATCCGTCTATAATCACCTGTCCCAGTACAGCCAGTGCAATAACCCACTATCGCCTCTTAATGAACTTATATGTGTATGTATAGTATATGTGACTTTAAGAATAATGGATTTGTCTGTTCCAGATATCCAACGTTATTGATGATTCTGATTCTGATGTGTACAACTGTAGGTTGATTTGACAAGTGTTTCCCAGTTGAACTGGGGTCACACACAAAGAGGTTATAGCCCCCCATTAAAGCTCCTTCACCCTGTATTAAAGCTTAACCCGGGGTCTTTGAGTTGCCTCCCAATTGCACTCTGCTGTGGTTTCACTGCACATCCCTGCTTCTGTGTGTCTCCACAGAGGGCTGTGAGGTGGGCCAGTGGAGCGAATGGGGAGCCTGCACCAGGAGAAACAAAACCTGTGGCTATAAGTGGGGTCTGGAGACCCGGACGCGGCACATTGTAAAGAAACCACCCAAGGACACAATACCCTGTCCCACCATCGCTGAGTCCAGGATGTGCAAAATGGCCATGAGGCACTGCAGGAGAGGTAAGGATATTATACGGCCATATGTTAATGCGTGTAAGAGACCGGTCCAAACTCATTCCATCTTCCGTTCACTTTAAAGTTGACACTACTCTAGTGAATATTAAAGAAAACAGCCCACTTATTCCATTGGAGAACTGTTTCAATCCATCTCAGAGTTCCACCTGTTTCATGTAACCTTTGTACCTTCCACTCAGCCTTGTTTTTTTTTTAACCGTCTGTTTTTGAGGTGCACAGTGGCGTTCCTATGCATGAAATATCAGTATTTTTCCATGGCGGCCTTGTTCGAGCCAGCTCTTTTACTGAGGTATATTTTTCCCCCCGTCTCTCCCATCTCCCTTCCTCTCCTCAGTGGAATTCTTCAAAGTACGGAGTGCAGGTTTCCTCAATGGCCGTCTCTGTTTCCTCCCGTCAGCCTGAGAGATATTTGCGGTGCACACAGCATGTATGTCAGGCCATTAAATGAGAAGTCAATTCTGGAATTTCTCTCTGTGTGAATACCGCTAAGGGAAATATTTTTTTTCAAAAAGTAAACCATCTCTTCTCAGACGGTCCAAACACACCATTTGGAGGTGATGGCCTCAGTTAGCAGTGCTTTTAAAATAAATGTCTTTTTCCCTTAATGCACTTTTAGGTCTCTCATAAACTTTGGATTAGGATAGGCCAAGTGTAAATATTTAATTTGCCAAATAAGGAAGCAATTACAGTGGCAGATAACAGTCAGGCTGTCCAAAAAAGAAAAACATTGTTTAACAGAAAGAGAAAAATATACAGTACTAACCTTGCAGAGTTATCTCCATTTTTGGCCTTGAGTGTTGGATGGGAGGATCCTTTAGTGAAGTGGCGAAAGAATAAATTAACTTGAAATAAACCATGATAGTTTCTGATATTTCAGCACTATCAAGGCAGTCGCTGCTCTCTGGCTAGGAATATGGGATTCCACGGCACATTTAGTTCCTAAAGTAAGGTGACCAAATTTCTTAGATAAAATCCGGGGACATTTTCAGCTCAGAAGAAAATATACCTCCAAAACACGTCATGTTTTTATTTTTGTAAAACTTAAAACGGGGACACTAGACCTAGAGCTGTTTCCCCCAACAGACAACATTATGGACAGGATTTCTAAGGAGCTCGACCTTTCTGTTAAAGATTAAGATCCTTTTTTAAAACATAAAAGTCCGCGAAATTGCGTTGGCTAAAGCCACCAGACTCCATGTAAATAATCAGTGATTTTAGCATCGTAAAACACGGCTTTCTAGAACATCTCTGAGCTCTGAGCAGCGCTGCTCGATCGGCTCCGTTTGGTCAGAGTTTTCTTTCTTTCATTCCACTTTCGGGTCTGTCAGTCACAGTGGAAACCGGGGACATTTCCGGGGACAGATCCAGCCGGGGAAAGGTCACCAAAACCGGGGACTGTCCCCGAAAACTGGGGACGTCTGGTCACCCTATCCTAAAGCCCTGTGCTCGGTCAGGGAATTTCTCCCCAACCCCTGCGAGCCTCCGCATGACTTCGCCATGCCTGTTTGACCTTTTGCAAGAAACTTTATGACCTTCTTTAATTAAAATGTAGCATTGTTGCGCATGGTTACTGCCGTTAATTATCCCAAGCATGAAGTCAATGATGGGAAGTTGTTGTGAAGTCTAAATTGAGTGCATAGCAGAACCATTCTTCTCCAGTCCTTTAGAAACGGACAGCAGACTCCCCATGTCCATCCTACTTGAAGCTGCTGTTCATTGCAAAGCACTCAGTACAGCTCCTTATCCAACGTCTCTTTGGAAGATCAGTGGCCTCAGCTGTTTGGTTAACCCTTGTGTTGTCTTCCAAAACATTTTTTTTATTAATTGTTTTTTTCTGTCTATGCATTTATTTTTTACGTTTTTGCCACTTAAATGCAACACTAACACCAACTTGTTACCACAAGTTTTAAACCTTTTCTTTGAATTTAAGGTCAACAAACTTCATTTACATGAAATTATACATAAAAAAGAAAAGGAAAAAAAAGGGAATTATTTTGACTAATATTTAATGTTGAAGTTAAGTCAGGAAACTCTCTTGAAACCATTTTTGTTTTTATGCTTTAAAATTGAATAAAACACCCAAGATTGAAGGAAAGTAATCATTCATTTTACCTTGAAGAACTTATGGAACCTCCGTTGTTATTTTTTGGCAATTAGATTTAAGAGAAACCATATTTCTGTACTAAAAAAACCCAATGAAAACGAGTCAAATATGACTCGAGGAAAACACAAGGGTTAAAAGCTGCGTGTAAATATGTCACCCTGTGTGCATCTTAGGGCTGTCGGGGCTCGTGAAGAGCTGAGGCGGCCAGTTTAATAAAGATAAATTTCAGACATAGGCATGTGTTGTTAATTCCCCGCCGCTCTACCGCTAGTGAAAACTCCCCACTTGGCAAACGGCAGTGAAATGCAACACTCTTCAGTTCAAATAAACACAACGTAAAAATGTAAGCTGCCGAAAGTCGTGCGGGAAGAGATCCAGTGCCGTCGCATGGGAGCTCAACCGGACTGACATTGTAAAATAATCACTTCCCGTGAGTGATAATAAAGCACAGTCCAATGGGAGGACAGGCCACCCTCTGAAATGCAGGTGATCAGGAAGTGAAGGTTCAAGCAAGGGCTGCAATATGGCTGAGGTCATAATGAAATATGTTACTATGTGAGCTTTAAAAATTAACACAAATTTCTCAGACTTTGCAAGCCGTGCTGTAGGTCCCTAGTTCTTAGGAAATAACAGGAGTTGCAATGCAGTGTGGTAGATTGAAACTTTTCAATAGAATGTAGAAAACTGTAACCCCAAAGTACTGTATGTGTTTGACATTCAGAAGGAAATATAAATATAAGAAGTGCTTTCACTTGAAACTCAAGACAGTCTAAAAATGAACATTTTTTATCAGCTCTTCTTGCTGGACACCAGACACCAATGTTTAGGATAAGCACCGGATTATATAACTGCAACGGATTAAATGGAGACACGAAATAAGAGGCAGCATGTAGGTATACACACTATTTATGGTAATGCTTATCTGATCACCGGGGCTTGCATTTCCACATATCCACGTAGTTAAATTACACTGGACGTCACTGGCCGATCCCTGTCTTTCAGCTTAACCGAGACGCACAAGGACAATGCAAAGGATCTTCTTCTTTTCCCTCCCTGTTGGCAAAGATTTAATCCCTCTGTAAAACATACACAAGCAGAGAACGTAAAGCCCAGATAATGTCAAGAGGCAAGGCATTCACAGCGAACATGACGGAGTTGTGTAAACCGTGTCTGATGTGTTCCGTACCAGTTGCTGATCAGTGTAAACAATATATCATTCACACTGCTGGGATTCATTTGCTGAGCTCAGCCGGTGTTTGCCAGGACAGCATTTTCCCGATAACACACTCCGTCCCCAAAATTGTAGGAAAAGATTGTGTGGAGCACATGAACCGATAAAATATGTGGCGGTCCGATGTCACAAGCGCTATTTCCAAGCAACTGCCAAGCGGATTTTCAGGAAAGGTTTGAAGTTTGGCAAAAAAAAAAAATGAAATGAGAGTTTGGTACGTTTCCACCAGCTGAGTTGAACGGAGCATCATATTTTTTTTGTGTGTGTGCTTTTGGCAGTGAGATTAACCAACCGCAGCATTGTTTATTTGGAAAAAGCATTCCAATTGCTATTAATTACATTACTTTTGAAAACATCAAGTGATTAGAAAACCGTCCGTGCATTGTTGATAAAAATCTTTGTCAAATTCTACCAGCTGTTTAAAATTGATGCGTAGCTTTTATATAATACTTCATTGGAAAATAGGCCCGACAATCTCTATAAGACTTTTTACATCACGTAGCAGTAGAAAATATTAGGCTCTGTAATTATCACCATTATGGCCCACGTTAAGATAGAGTAGCATACCGTAACCTATTCAGCTACGGATAGTCTTGCATTGCCAGACCTTCCTCCACAGCACTGCCGAGGATGGTCTAGCCAGCGACACAGCATTCTGGGATGGGAGAAAAATGTGCTCTGGTTTTTTGGCATTTCTTTGAACCAAACCCAATTGTCTTGGGTGGCGCTAAACGCTGGACAGAGCCACGGTGCCGCTGCAAAATAGCCTCAGGAAGGAAGTTGTTTTGGTGGAACATTTGTACGTTCAATAGTTGTTTTAGTCATGCAACAGTAAACTCGGATTGGACAGATGGTCTAGTTAGCTGTATGGATTTACCTTGCAGAGATCTGAGGAACAGTTAACCAGTAGTCCTCAGAAATCTACCGCAGTTTAAAATCATCCGGCCAAAAAGAGGAATTTCCGGCGGCACCTGAGCAACATCCATGCTGTACTTCACTTCCTCTGTCGCGCTCCTTACTGTTTTGTCTGCTCTGGGGAGACTTTCGCAGCTTAAGTAGTAACTAGTGCTCGTCCACTATAGTTTTCACAGGGCTGTTCAAAATATTGTCCTCCACATCCCCACTTTTATTCCTGTTTGGAGCCCCGATTGCAGTGTTATAACCACTCAAATTGCCATCACAGTGTAACTTATTATGGATTTATGCACACTTCGTCCATGAACGTAACTACGAAATGTAGCAAGCTGTTATCAAAAACAAAAATATTACACTTAAATAAACCCTTATTTTAACCTTTGTACTGTCTTCACTGTCGGGACCCTCTCGTATCCCTCGGGTCAAATTGACCCGGGACTTATTTGGGGTTTTAAAAACAATTCTGAAATAAAATTTTCCTTCATAATCTAGTAACATATATTGTCTTTATCTCTATTTCAAACAATTGAGATAACAAACTTTAATGTTAGGGAATGCAATCAGTCTCTACTAGAACACAATTAAAAATGGAAGTGTGGTTCGTTTTTTGTCATAAGGTTATTATTCATGTTAAAAATCCAACTATGAAAAAAACACAATTTGTCATATCCAGAATAATTGAGTCAAGAATACATGTTTATCACAGAAAATAAGGTAAAGCCATTGATTTTCAGGTATAAAAAATGTATATTAGTACCATTTCTTCTTCTTGTAAAAATTTGAAATGGGTCAATTTGACCCGAATATAATACAAGGGTTAAATTAAATTTAACTGATCACATTGTAAGTATTATTTTTGGAAATCTTGTAGCATTTCTATAGTGTTGTTTTTAAATGATTTAATTTATTTAAAAAATAAAATAGCAGATATTGCATCCGCGTACTACTATTGGTACTTTTACCACATTTTGAGAACCAGTGCTATAGGGAATAAGGGAGTCTAATGGCTGGCATGTGAGCCAGGCGTTTGCATAGCACCCTTGAGACGGTAAACTCAAAAAAACTCTTCTTTCCGTTGTATCCCTGGAGTGGTGCTCTGAACAGACCATAAACAACAAAGAGACTCTATTAATAGCTTCTCCGGCGCTATCACCATTGACAGACCGGGTTCCCCCCTCGCTGTCTTGTGAGCTGATGGGAGGAGAGGAGAGGGAAGGTGAGCAGAGTGATAGCGCTGAAGCATCCGGCTGTTGTACATTGATGCCTTTATGGAATTCCCTACAGATATTTCCCAGCAACCCCTGTCACCAGATTCACTGGTTTACAAACAGACATGTGTGACAGGTTAGATCGCTTTTTCTCTGCTTTCTTTTTAGTTTTGTTTTCTGCTGCCCTTCGTTGCCAATCTATCCATCTGGGTATTTTCCTTTTTTTTCCTCTCTTGCCCACCCACTCTACTATAATCTTTGAGCAACAGCTGCTTCTGCCATGTCAGTGACATTAGATCTTGTGTAAACAACTTAAAATGTGAAAGCGCTCCAAACTCCCACTCTTAATGTAATCCCTGATTTGGGATTTAAGAGGGACTAAAGTCCAACACAAACGCACCATTGCAACACGGGCTAATTTGACAAATCGGCTTTCAGATTCTCAGACGGCATGTCACTCGTGCCCGCTACCATACACACTTTGGTGCAGCTCTGTTTGCTTGACTTGTACGTAAAAGTAGATTTAATCTAAGGCGCAATTGTAGTGCAGGAGGCAGCCAAGCCCAAAGTTAACCCAAACAAGAACAGGAGTTTTACGATATGAAGTTATGGAACAGTAAAAGGTTATAGCTTAGCAAATGTTGGAATTGAAAACAGAAACGTATTTAAGACCTGGCTTTTTCCAGAACAATACAGTTCAATTTACACTTTAAATGCTTCTACGAGCCCATCAAGACTCACAATCACCCTGCTGAACCCGTGGAAAGGAAAAGGATTAATAAGAAAGAAGGAGCACATAATGATTATATTTGGCCATTGGATGATGTACCTGTACTTGGAGAGTTACAGGCCCTTGTGGGGGTATTGATGTCCCCTGTGTGTAACCAGAGACACCATTTCTGCTGTAAGGCTCAGTCGAGGCCAAGCCCTCCATCCCATCAGTCATCTGAGTGCTCGGATCCAGCCACCACTAATACTGTCTGTCGCAACGTCTGTGTGCAGTTTGTGTTTGTACTGTTACTGTGATTACTACCTCTTGTAGCCATGATGCCCAGTCCATTCCCTCTGCCATCAATTTGAAACCCTGGATAAACAAGATTTGGTACACAGGATAAACCCACCTAGACTCAGTTTGCCACGTCATCACTCCTCCGCAGTGTGACATCTGAAGGCACCGCGAGGACTTTGTCTGTATTTAAGGCCGTGGACATGACAGAGAGGCGGGCGGTTGTTTAATTTCCCCCACAAGCAACTACTGCTGCAGGGGACCAAAGTGAACCCAGATTCGCCCCGGATCGACCAGACCAGCAGGATTTGGTTGACTAGTGGGATTTAAGCCAGGTTCTGTCTGAAGCCAGTGTGGTTCTGCGGTGAATCCACAGTGCTGTGGACCTCCTGGTCCTCACCGTCTGCAAACCATCTGCTCCAAAGTCTCTGCTCCTGTAAAACGATGCACAGAGCAATGGTGATTGCCTCAAATCCGCTCTGGAGGAAGCTCGACCGCCTTGTCTGTAGCGCACACTGCTCCGAGACACCAAGCAGTTCCGGTTTCTGGCAGTCTTTGCGTACGAGCAGGCAGTTAATCCGCGTGCATGCATACGAGCGTGTGACACACAATTTTGGGTGTTTACACTCGCTGAGCCAAGAGGTTTAAGCTCTGACGAAAGATGCCATTCACTTCTGAGCGTTGGAGTTACGCAGCCAGTGTGATCACATCTGAGTCTGGCCTGTGTTTGGCTTGGAAACCCCGACATCCAAACACATTTCTGGATGTGTTTTTGTCAGATGTAGCCTTTTTACCATCGGGCCAGCTTTTCTCTGAAACAGATGCACGCTTTCAACTTAAAGCTAATTGATGGAGCGTGTTGTTCTCAGTCTCAGCGCTCACGGTGCAGTTTGTCCAAGCCAAACAACAAATCAAGGCCTGCTCGAGCCACCACTCTCAAGTCGATCCAAAGCACTTGAAAACAGAGGTTTGCACTTCTGCTCCTTCATGTACTTGTCTCATTATTCTAATTAATGTTACCCGGGTGTGCTCTACGGGAAGTCAGGACAGTTGGAAGGGAGAGGTGGTACATAGATGACAAGTCCCACTCTCATTCCTGCCACTGTGGAATGACGGGCGGTGATTAACGGCGATCTCTGGCCCGGGTAATATCATGAACAATCCAGATCAGTTCGTCCCGCCAGCGGGAGAGGAGCAAGAAGCATTTTCCCAGGACAGAAGGAGAGCACTAATTGGCAGCCGACCTGTCACAGTGATTATGTGTGCCTCACACCGCATACTGTTGTGAGTGGGGGAGCCACAGCTTAATCTTCATTTAATAAGGCAGCTCCATAGGGGCTGACACAGTAGCTGGTGAGAGGGCCTCAGAAGGACCCTGCCTCCTTTGGACAGCATGGATGGCCTGGCTCCGGACACAGGGCCTGGATTGGCATCTGACTGTGACCCCTTGCCCCCCACCGCCCTCCCTACCACCAGCAACCCATTCAACACCTCCCCTCCGCACCAGCTTGGATCATTCATTAATTTAATTAAATTCTGCAAAAATCTGGTTGTAAAGATGAAAAAAAAAAATCAAACAGAAACATAATGATGATTTCCTTATGCTGTACACATGACTGTGAAACTGTAAAGATGAGATAACAGAGAGTTTTTTTGGAAGCTTTGCAATGTGCTGTAGTGAGTAAGAGTATGGATGAAGAGGAATGACACATCGACCTGTCATTGACTTGGCCAGGTCCCCAGCATCCCAATGCTAATGGCAGTTATGGCTGCCGCTGCGGTCACAATCACATATCAACACAAATTCTCTTTCAGCTATCACATACAGTATTTGCTAATCTCTGCCATAGATTATTCTCTCCCAGTATCTCTGCTTATGTTTCATTTCTCCTCCTAACCAGAAGTAAATTGGTCATCTAGGCTCATGCCTGGACAGGCGATCAACACTTGCTGTATGCCGATGTTCTCAACCCAAACTTTTGGGTTTACTTTTCTGCCTCTTGTGCAGTTTAGCGGCGTTAAATCTTCTGTCGGAGGAGAAAGTCATTACCAGCAGTCTCTGAGACTTCTTTGCCCTGGGTACATTCCTTATTGTGGGGTGGGGAGAAAAAGGAGGAGAAGGAGGAGGA
>NC_045738.1:29025297-29047302 GCF_008692095.1 Etheostoma spectabile | reverse complement strand
GGGGGGGGGTCTCTGATTAACTTCCCACTAAGTGCCTGTGCTCTCTGACCAAAATAAATATGGCTGCTGTCATTTTGTCAGCAACTGTCTTCAGAGAGCAATATTTGAAACACCCCATGATCCTGCCGGCTTTTATATGGAGAATCCATCGTCATACCACAGGCATGAGCCATAAACATGTGGAGGCCTTTCAAAGACCAAGGGGTGGAGGGATGGAAGGAGGGAGGTGGAAGAGGAGGGGTCAGCAGCGCTCACTGGGGCTCCATACTCCACATTATTGTCATCTGGTCTTTTCCAAGCAGGAAGAAAGAGGAGGGGTGTTAGTGAAGGGTATTTTTTTTCACACTCTTTGGCCCAGTTGAGTTGTGGTTTTGCTGAACTGCCTTTTGTAGACTCATGTACACACATTAGATACAGCAGTCCTCTTATTTGTTTAACCCGCTTTATTGTGAAGTGTGCATTGGTCGCAGTGTTATTCCAATAAATCCAAGCTAGCAAATGTAGGTATCTTTCAGGGATGCACTTTGATGTTAAGTAGATGTCTGTTCGGCAGCCAAAACATGGACAGAAGTTCACTCTCAGCAGTGACTACAAGCTGCATAGTTTTATAAAAACATGACCCGTGTGGATTATTTCTAAGCTTGACATCCTGCTTGCACATATTGTTTCAGCGTGACTTTGTCAAAGAGGAGGAACACTGCGTTGGTTGCGAGGCTTCCGTTGTCGTTCTTCTGGCAGAGGAAATGAGGCATATGGGCCGACATCAACACCTCCATCAAAAACAGACGTACACAAACAAACAAAGTGGCAGCAAACTGGAGTGGGGAAGAAGAAGAAGGAGGAGGAGGAAGAGGAGGAGAAGGGGAAAAAGATGGATAGAAGTGGAATGTTTTCATGTTCTCATGCCCCACTAACGGGAGCTATTTCCCCCCGCTGAGCGGTATATGGGCTGATATTGCCCATGACACGGTCAGGACCGTAAAGCGCGCCTTCACTGAACATTCCCTTGATGGGCAGATTGTGCTGTTACACCCTGTGATTTTTTTTTTGACAGCAGACGAGACACGGTCTGTGTCTTTACAGGGATGGATGGCAACAGCTTGTGATGAGATCTTTGAAGTAGGGTTGGATTCATACATGGACTCTCTTGTTTTCGTCTTTTATGAAATACTACCAGCTAGAACGATCCACTTGTGATATGATGGAGCTTTTCCTCCTGACCGCAGTCTGTGATTATTTTTTCTTCATTTTATATCAGAAGGCGGGCCAGAGAAATGGATACAGTGAGGTGTTAAAGGATTTTACAGAGCAGCTTCAGGGGTGGCAATCTGTAAAACCAATAAGGAAACCTGCCTACCCTGCTTTAAAACATTTAATTTGTACGGATTTGGAGTGAGATGTGATGATCCAAATGTAGTTTCAGAGGCCTTTCTATCATGATAGGCATACAGGAAACGGAAAAACTGGAAAATTCTACTTTATTGGAAGTGTTTGGAATGGTGAAATGCAAGCATAAAAAACAAACAAAATATCCGCTTTCTGCTTCAGTCCAGCCAAAAAACATCAAGTGCCTGTATTGGTCCGAGCCTGTGCCGGAGTACGCCCCTGTGTCGAGGTTTCTCACCTCATATAGACGTCATAGCGTGGGATCTGTCTGATGGTGCTGCATCCCTGCACCTCCTCTTTCTGTCTGCCAGACCTCCAGTCCGACGCTGCTGCCAGCTCTCCTGTGGGCCGCAAACACTTTCATCTCCACATCTCCACCACACCAGGCAGATGAGGACCCATACACACACACATGCACTTACAGACACACATTCACATAGCCGTGAGTGCAAGACCCGTGTAATAGACACCGCCAAACAATAAAGAAATAGACCTCACAGGCAGAACAAGTCTTTTTCAGTCTCTTTCTCATCCCTGTTTCCATTCTCTTTTCCTGTCTCGCACTCGAATGACACCCTCTCGCTCATGTATCACGTATCACAACGCGGAGCCGTCGGAGGAACAATGTGCATGCCACAGAGGAGGATGTGTTCGCGTGGCGCACAACGTTGCGAGGCAGCGCTTCGTGTACTTGAGTCCTCCCTCTCCAGTGGTCTGGCTGGAGGAGAAAAGAAGGAAGCCGAACAGGGGAGCCAGAAAACATCTGGTGCACAGTTGCACTGGCTCAGCCACTACTACTCCTGCTCCTTCCACCCTCAGTCCCACTCTTTCTCCATCTCTGGTGGGCGTCTTTATAGAGATATCACAGCTTTTAATTACAGAAAGAGAGCCTGTGGCTTCTGACCCACTCGTGTCCATGAGCGTGGACCCAGAGGACAGACATGCAGACACAACAAAGCAGCAAGTACAGTCCTGCCAGACCTGGGTGTCTGGGTGTGCTCTCTGTGTGTCTGGCTGTTTTTCTATATGTGTGTGTATGAATTAACAGTGACAAATACAGTGGGGGGATTGCAGACTAATCACAGTGCCATTATAGTGGTAAGTAGAGGCCAAAGCCAATTTACCATGGTTGTAGAGCACTACACCCCCATTAAAACAAAAAAAAGCTGAACACTGAGGTGATGTCACAGGTTAGCAATTTCAGCTTAACGGAGGAAATACTAGCACAAGTTAGTGACACATGCCTGTCTGCCGTGATAAACTGCTTATCTGTGAGTTGAAAGAAAATTCACTGGTCTGGAGCCAGTAACTATGAACAGCCTGCTCAGAGCAGGGTATTTATACACACGTCTAACCAATCGCCATTAAAGGTCCCATATTGTAAAAAGTGAGATTTAAATTTTTTTATTTTGTTGCAAAGCAGGTCGAGGTGCTATATAAATACTGTGAAAGTGAATGTACAATCCACAGCCTGTATTCAGAAACGGTGCCTTTAAACAAGCCATCAGGATTGTGATATCACAACTGCATTATTTATATGTAAATATATATATATATATATATATATATATATATATATATATATATATATATATATATATATATATATATATATATATATATATGTGTAGAAAGTTCTGCAACAGTGACGTTACAGTCTTTTCCCCGGCTGCAATGAACGCAAATACGGAAGACCTGGAAACGCTGACCAATCAGAGCAATCTGGGCTTTTTTGGGAGTGAAGCTTAATTAAAGAGACAGGCGCTAAAATGGAGCATTTCAGACAAAAAGTTTCTTTTTACATTAAAAGTAAATAATAAAGTTTCCACTCCCAGTGGAATATAGCGGTAAAGTTACAGATAAAAAACATATTTTTAAAGATGCTCTGTGCTCCTCGTCCCAGACATCATGTAAGTCAAAGACAAGGGGAATTTGTTCTCTGAAATATGCTGCTATGCGTGTGATATAACTGTCATTTTAGACATACGTACTATATGCAAGGATGATTTTGCAAAGTATATGTTCAGTTTTGGTGGTTGCAGCCAAATGTAGTAAATGTATTGAGTGTTTTAGTATTTCAATTACATTTCAAAATGTCAAAAAGGGAAATATGTCATTTTGGGAATTTATATATGATACGTTAACACGTTAATATGTTCCCTATAATAGAATTGATGATAAGAATGCTGTGTTTACACAACATTATACAGTTATGAACTACAAAATAACTGTGCGTCTGATTCTTAACATTTTCTAGGATAGGTGACAACCTCCCTAAATTTAGGATATTCCTACAGACATATGGCGAGTACTTTTCCCATGTCTGTTTTCTGAGTGATCTGCTATGCGAGAAATACCTACGATATTGCCTTTTCAGTGAATTTAACTTGATGGCTCTCAGAGGACAATCTCCAGACATGATTGAGTGGTCGGTGTCATGCAACTCAACCCATTCCCAGGTACCAGATCAAATCCTTTCAAACATAAACGCTCCTTCCCGCTGGGTGGCAAGGTTCAGGACCATGATCCCGACAGGCCTTGAGACATTTCTTTCGGATTAGTGGGAGCTTAAGCATCCCTTTGATTTGATTCCTTTCTCCCTCCCCTAGCTGCATCTCTGACAGATGCTTCTGCCTTCTGGAGTACACAAAACCTCTCGGCGATGTGAGACCCTGAAATGACCGTTGAAATTGCACTGTAATCATACACAGCTAAAAACAACAAGAAAATGTCTGCCATATGCCTCAAAGCCCTCTGTTTGTGTTTTAGTGAGTCGAAGGGGGATTATTGACAAGACTGGGAGAGCGCTGCCTGGATAGAGGGGACTGAGCGGCCGTGACTCTCATTGCCTGTGTCTGTGATCAGATCTGTCAGAGCCACTCAGCTGTCCGTCTGCCTGGTGTTTGACAAGTGTTTGATGCAGCACAGGCCTTAGAGAGGATCAAGCCCTTCCTGGATTGGCTTTACCTCTCTCCCAATGCAACAGGAGCTCTGCGAGCACATCAAACACACCCGTCCCCCTTTCTTCCGCTGTGATCTATTGAACTATTTTTATCAAAAACTATGTGCAGTCTGTTGGATCATCAGAGGAGACTGAGCAACAGCGCCTTCCGCGAGTTAGTTGAACAATCAAGGAAAACAAAACACGGCCGGCCAGACTTGATTCCCTCAACACTGGACATTGCACGGGGATTGCGACATGATCCTGATGGCCCCTGTCTCTGTTTTAGTGTCTAAGCCCGTCTGACTTAGCTTGGCTCCCTGCTTGTTAGGGTCTGGTCCTGTTTTGGGACAGTTGTGCTCCGAGTCCAAACATGTGAGGGATTTCCTCCCGGGGTTTCCTAGTAGAGAGTGGAATGGATAAAAAGACTTGTGCAGAAATGAGATATAAAGAGGGAATCATGCTGGACAATTTCCTCCTATATCCTCCTGTGTTCCCTTACAGACCCACTGAGACCAGGTGGAAATAGAGAACGGAGAGAGTGTGTGTGTGTGCGCACACGTGCATGAACACACGTTGTTGTACGCATACGAGGTGGAGAGGGCGACTGTGGGGATCACACACACGGTCGCCTTGTTTTCTCTCAATGTACCCATAACACCCTGCACTTGCTTAGTTATTGTTGCTACGTCAAGCTTTCTGCTCTCACACGACACAGGGCTCATATCATCGCTGTTGGGTGAAAACCACGTATGTCCAAATCTGTTGTTTTTCAGAGCTACAGCTATTTACTTCAGATAAAGTCAGACAAAATTGCCTGGGCACTGTTTCAACATTTGTTGGCAGACGTATAGGGGGACTAATGGTAATGATTTATTGAAATAATTGGTTACAAGTGTGGGATGATAGCCGGCATTCTCCTCCCTTTGTGCCATCTCTGCTATCTATTTTACACCAATTGCTTAAAGAAATACAGAGGCTTTTTTGCGGGGTTGTTAGCTGTGTGTCTACCTGAAATATTCTACACTAGTTTTTCTTGAACTTTTTTCAATATTGTACCCCCTTTAAATGACTTTTTTAAGCCAAGTACGTCCTGACCAAAAAAACCACCTATATAAAGAGGTACAATACAGCGCCGGCAGTGACAGATTCACATTTAAATGCTACATTTCAAATGATTACAGTGGAATCCATCGTTTAATTCATTCCTTATGATAGTATTGTTATATTTTTGGTATTATGCGTGACAATTTGAATTTGAATGAATTTTGATTAGCATTAGCATTTTAGCAAATTAACTAGCAGTTAAAGGCGCTCTAAGCGATGTTGGGTGACGGCACTTCTTGTTGACGTTCGAAGGTATTTTCAAACAAAACGGAGGCTAGCTCGGCCCTCCCTCCTTCTCCTCATCCCCCCTCCCTCCCCACAGTTCTCCAGTGCACTAAACCCCCCCCCCCCCCCCAAAAAAAAAATGTTATAGCCTAAAAAACGCGTGACATTGTATACCTTTATGAAAAGATTGTATAGCCTAATGTCTTATCATGCAAAAACTTTTTCATTTTTGTTTTAATAACATTGTTTTTAACTGTTTAACTAACTAAAAGGTTAATCCTTGCCATCCCTAGTCAGAATCTCAACAGTTGATGATCCATGTAACAGACACAGAAGTAATTGTTCCTACATTGCCGTGTAGAGGTATACCTAGTATTATATAGCTATTAGGAAAAGTGACAGATCAGACGTTTATTGCGTTCTTTTTGGCAGCTGAGTTTATATACTTCATATTTTCAAACAGCATGTTTTAGTATTTACTTTAAAACCTTTTAGGATCAGGACTACGTGATGTTTGCCAAATGTACCGCTCTCTGGTAATGAGTTTGGCCGCGGATTGCTCATCCAATAAAAAGCAGGACAGAGCTGCTAACATTACCCTAAACTGTGATAGAATCCAGGACCAGGCTTCCACACAGTGGAGGAACACTACTGTAACACTGGAACTCTCTGGAACCACACAAACTAATGCAGTTAGGAGGTAATGCTTTCTGCTGGTTGTGTAGTTAGTTGCAGCTTACATTGGAGCAGACCAACAATACCTAATCCATTCTTTATATTTGTGTTCTTTTCTGTGTTTCTGGCTTTAGAAAGGCTAAAAAGACACCCCTCTCCAAACTCTCCAACATGCTCTTACTGCAGCCCCAAGCCCAAGCTTGATAGGCATGCCATTTTTTGTTCATTCCATTTTTCTTAAATCGCATCCCTGTTTCCTTCGCTTGCTTCCCTGCTTTTGCGAGGAAATCATGTGAGGTGAGAGGAAACGAGGGAATGAGTTTTCAGAGAGCTGGGACGTCCTTTCCTCCAAAATCAGCTCTATGGGCGGAGTTAGCAAAACGGCTTTTTAGCTGCATGGCTTGCGGGAAGGCTGCTCTCGTTTATCCTCTGTCATAGCTTCTCATGGATCCCGCCTCGGAACAACTTCCGGTTCAAGGTAGGAAAGAGGAGCTGTTAAACAGGAGACTTGAGAAGCAGCATGTGATTCCTAAGATATACAGGGCGGTAGGGCAAACTGTGAGTGTCCACTGACATACCAATGTCCACCCTAGGGTGGACTTTAAGCATGTACGACTTGCCAGTAGTAGACAGATTGTTTGTTGAAACCCTCATTCATCCTTTCCTCCTCCACCTTAGCCTCCACCCTAGCCCCATAGGGCTGCAGAAAGCCCTTTCCTCTTAGCACACCTTATTGCGGGCCTCCTCGTGGCTGTGTTAACAACCATTTTATTCTTCTCCTTAAAGTGAGTTGGGGTTTTATAATGCAGAGGGATTGTTGGTGAAGACCCAGAGTTCATGGGAGGGGGCAGAGACAGGTAAATCCCCAAGCCAGGGCACTCCATTGGGGGTCGACCCCCCCAACCCGTCTCCATTACCCGAGGCCCAGGCATTACACTAAAACTGATCCTGGAAATGCAGATTCACCTCCTCGGATAGATAATAAATGTTCCAAATATGTGTTTAAAAGCGGGATGGGCTTTGGACGTCCTCTGGAGTGAGTGAGTTTCATTTGAGGATGCCAAGCCTGATCTGCTGTAAAAAAAATAAATGAAAAGGTAGTGTGTAAAAGTACACTAAACTGATCTGCCAAGTACAGCTTTTATTAGCTTCTACTTCTTAATGGCTCTGCAAAGATAATGAACAGTACTGAGCTGCAGCCGCTGTGTAAAGACACAGAAATGTAGATTACGGTTATATCAGAGTAGCTTGTGAGCAGCTGGTTATCAAAGATTAAATGAACAAATGCATCCATGAGGGATTTTGTGTCTACTGTATGATTGATTTCATCAGCTCAACGTAATACACTTTTCGGAGAAGAAGATCGGTGACTATCATAACTCTGTGAGACACATCCTGCTTTATATCAAAGCATGTGGGAATTATAAAATGGATCAAAGCCTTTAGAGGTCTCATCTTTATTTACAGTGGAAGACGTGGAAATCAAAGTGGGGTGCCGTTTTCTAACAGAGTCCACATCTGTAGCAGCTTCACTGCTAGAATTATGGATTTGCTACTGTGTATCCCAGCATTTTTGAAACCACTCCCTGAAATGGTGAGGCTATCTTCAGCTCAGCCCGCCTCGCCCCCACGCTCACAACAAATACAAAAACAAACAGACCCACACCAGCGCGGGGCCTCCCTTTGATAAGTGCTGAGCTTTATATTTTTCTCATCAGAAATGAAACACAACATTAAGCCATTCATTAAAGTCAACTGAAGCTAATCATCCCTCATTTACCCACGTGCCCGGGGGCAGGAGAGCCCCATATACTTAGGCCCAGATGTGTCGATGAGTCAGTGGGGAGATAGCAGACCGCAGAGGGGGCCTGCTCACTTCACTCTGAGGCCTGCGGTTTTTTCGAGGAGCATCAGACCCAGCGGGCCGGTCGGGATGCCTGGTCGCTGCCTGGCTGCTGACGTTAGCCCCATGACACCATTGGCTGTGTGAAGCCACTGCAGTACGCCAAGGTTCCATTTAGTGGGGGAAAAAGTCGATAATGATCAGTTATATGCCTTTGTTTAAAAAATAACTGAATAATGAAGAGAGAGCATCAAACCTCAATGGCTGGCACGTTTTCAAAGTTTTGTAGTGGCAGCAGGCTTCTATTGAAATGACGTCTCCTCGCTGCAGGGGGCGACAGCGTGCGCAGGACACATCTTTGCTTATAACCCCTGTGTTGCCTTCACAAAAAAATCAACACTTATGTTGACGCTTTTGTAGATGTTTGACACTTTGACGTTTTCAGCACTAGAAAACACTAACTTATTAACTTTAGTTTTGCCGTAATTTTTGGAATTTATGGTCAATAAACCTCTTTTCTAGGAAATTATACCTAATGTTTGAGTTAGAAAAGCAGAAATTAGGAATTATTTAGACTATAATTAAAGGAATGGATGTTGATGGCTAATCACAGACTGGAATATGTCAACTTTTACTCAATACTATTTCAAAACCACTTAAATTTGTTTTTTTCAAATGCTATGAAATTGAAAGAGACACCCCAAAATGAATGAAAGTAGAGATTTGTACTTGCCAAAGATTGTTGTGTGGAATCAATCATGTTATTTTGGGTAATTCCAATTGGGTAGTTTAAAAAGAACATTGATATAGGAAAAGGGGTCAATTTGACCCGAGGACAACATGAGGGTTAAAGCTCGACGACAAGTCGTTACGTTGTGGCAGCTTCGAGCGGAAGTGGGAAAACCCTAACAATTGGCAGGATGTCACAGCCCAGAAAGAAACCATATAACGTCATGTGATTTAACTACTCAGAACTAATTTCTTCTTTGCTGTGTCTGGTACCCTCACCAGACATTCAGGAATAATGGCTGAACCGCTTTACCACTGTGAACCACTGCTTTGGGGCAGTTTAGGAGAGACATGCTTATATTTTGATGTTGAGTTTATAGGAAACGCGTTCTGTTTTTATGGTGGATCTGAAGCTGTTAGGGTTAGGGGGAAATTAATTTGGGCAACAAGGGTAAAACAACGATGGCCATTTTTAAATGTGGGCTCAAAAGCCACGGTGTATTTTTTTTTCCATGCAAACAACTTTTTCTACTTTTTCCAGTCAAGAATGTTCCTGCTGCACTAGTCATGCATTGCAGTAGTTAAACTGGTGACAGTACAAAAGCCAATGCACTTTTTAAGGTGTTATAAAAGGGATATACTCAAACTAGAGATCAAAAACTCAACATTGATAGCACTACTTAACACGGTCAACTATCCCTTTCCCAAATAATAACCTCACACTTTCTTCTCCGTGTAGCGTGCACGACATCCGTGCTTTTCTCTGACATGACAACCTCTTGTACAAAACTAAAGTAACGAGCCAATTATGTAAAATGTAAGGAGTAGAACGTACCAATATTTGTGTTAAACTGTAAGGAATAAAAGTAAGATGTCGCCACAAAACAATAGTAAAATAAAGTAGAAATATCAGAAAAATTGACTTGAGTACAGTACAAATACTTTGTTACTTCCCATCTCTGCTCACCTCCAGGAAATTCCAAAGTTGTCTTATTTATGTGTTTTCCTAGCTGCAAGGTATGCATCGGTAGCTTTTGCTGCTTTCACGTTATAATTTATAATTTAATTTACATAATTATTTACACTCTTTATCAATCCCATATGGGGAAATTACAACACTCTGCTGTTATTGCACACTACACACAGGCCTGAAATACACAAATGCTCAGGTCCTTTACATGTACTAATGGAGAGATGTCAGAGTGAGGGGGGTGCAACTGCTGAACAGGCGCCCTGAGCGGTTGAAGGGGGTTCGGTGCCTTGCTCACGAGCACCTTGGCCTGGTTTGACTGCAAGATTAGCATTAGGGCTGACCCTCTTGGAATAATGCATGCAACTCTTCCAAATTCCTATTCTGCCAAAGTTGCGTGAATGCAGCGTTTGCCCACATGGGTTTCGCCGGCATTCTTCACTGTGGTTTAGTTTAGAGTAGCAGGGTGTGTTAGCCCCGCAGCTTCACTGTGTGCACTGCACCTCTGGTGTGCTGCATTGCAGTCACAGATGCTAAGGTAGTGATATATACCTCAGAAGATGTGATCCCGAGTTGTTTAAAGGCACTGAGCTGGGCTGAGTAACGTAAAAATAATGTCATTTTTCAGTGAGTAACAAGAAACTTATTACATTTTTTCAATTCACTTAAATAAAGTAAGTTTGCGGCACAGATGTTTTAATGCAAACGCTGTATATTGACTTTAATAATTTAAGGATTACAGTGCCATGTTGACATGTCTGCATCAAAGGGCGTCTCAGAAACCTGAGAAATCATGCCCCAAGTTTCCAACTTGGAAATTTGACCTAAGGGATTATGCCATTTAATTTTTCCAAGTACAGTAGGAAGAAGTAATTCCCAACTTTCCAACAGTGCTGAAACACTGCATGAGTGTTTAAGGAAAGGTGTACTAGAGGAAACAGCTCTGGAAAGCCAATTCCGACTCTTTGAACTGTTTGGAAGTCGGCCTAATTTAACATCTGTCATCGAGGGTTTCTACTTGATAACGTACCTTTGAGCGCTCGAGCCAGAGGTGGTAACCCAAACAGCACAGGGGAAACAGTCCCCGTATTGTGAAACGCAGCAGAGCGTGACTTTGAACTCTGAGTAGACTGATGGATGGAGAAGAACTTTAATGTCACATGTAACATCATCTGTTCTGTAACCTTACTGGACAGGTTGGGGCTGCTTCTTGCTGGTGTGATCGGCCTTCTCCAGAGGGGGGAGAGAGCACACTGTCTGCACTGACCATCAGGCGTATTAATCACCGTCTCAGTCATGCATGTGTTGCCGGGACTTCTCCGCTTAGAGACCTTAATCTCCGAGTCGGGTTTTCGCTTTAACTTATTGTCAGTGAAACGAAGCATCAAAGGGCCCGAGCGGTGAGCTGACCGGCTTTTTTAATCTCCGCGCAGATCCTCCGTCGGGTCATAGATGAGAAAATAATGACCGACCTAATCCCAACATTAGCTTTTAAAAATCGGAACGCATATGTTTTACATCATTCTCGCCTCGCAGCGCGGTGATAGGAAGCAGAGCACGGGGGAAAGGGGAACGACAGAATGAAAAAGTGAATAAAAGAGTGTGATCCAGGGTAACCTTGTTAGGGCTAAGTGACGCTGTGCAGAGAGCCTCTTGTCAGTCGGTTGGCAAGATGAGCTTCTTGTAAATGATTGTCCTCTCTGTCATAAGGCTCATTTCCTTTTTCCTACATCTGACGTCTGGGGCTCTGACGCAGTATTTCCCAGCAGTTTTCCTCCCAAATATTGTAGCTTTTTCACTTTGTCTGTATTTGTTACAAAGTCCCACCTTTTTACACATAGGCGTTATTTTCATCTGTATCATGCTGTGCGAATCAAAATGTGAAATTACCCTTCTAGAGCAGTTCCCTGCAGGCGGTCAACAGTACACGGCGCCGTGAAAAGTGCTGGCCTACCTCTGGCCTACGCCTTAATGAACTATTGGTCACTTGAGGTCACTGTGTCCCACCTATAAATCAACTGAAAACAAGGTTCGGCAGCAGAAGCGTTAGCGTCCGTAACCTTTTCCCAGACAGAGGAGTTGTCGGTGTGTGAGTAAAAGAGACCACTGGCTGGCTACAGATCCGTTCCCCTTCACAGCATTATAAATGTATGTGTGAGGAGGCCCTTAATGGCCGCTAATCCAATTTCTGCCACTGAAATCAAATCTCACTGGCGCCAGTACTTCTCTCCTTCCCTCACAAATAATGGCCTCCGCTTCGGCCTGTTTATGAAAAAGACGAGCCGCCAAAAATCTCGTTTTTTGCCTTCCTTAAATCCACCCAAATCTTCACCAAAATTCGTTTGAATTGTTTTTTTTCTTCTTCCGCCCAACCCAGGCCCTCCATCCCCCATCCCCATCCCCATCCCCATCCCTATCCCCATCCCCACCCCCATCCCCATCCCTGTCCACCCCCCTGCCCCCAACCCCCTCTCTTTGTCCTACGAAAGTTATTAATTGACCGTCTGTTTCGAGTGGAGGGATGAGGTAACAGGAGAGCAGGGGAGAGTTTTCAGCAGTATAGGATCCCATTTACCGTAGGTCCTAATGCCTTCTCGAGGTCCGCCATTGATTCTTTTCTAAAACCGCAAGCAATGGAGATAAGATTAGGCCTTCGATTCCTGCACTGCCGTTAGTGGATGAAATGACTTGGCCTGTGCCGACAGTCGGTGCATTGCTCTTTTTTTTCAGCAGGTCATGGCCTCTGGGATTATACTGTAGGACAACATACAGATTCCCCCCCCCCCCCCCCCCCCCCCCCCCCCCCCCCCCCCCCCCCCCCCCCCCCCCAAACCCTCTCCGCAGTAGCCACGGGTCCAGCAAAGAGACAAAGTTTTCCTCTAACCTATGCTGAGTGACAAAATGGTGAATAAAAGCCTTATTTCCGAGAATATGACACTGTCGCCCATGTAAACGTATGCATATTCTTGACTTTGGTCCCTATTTCCAAAACAAAGATATTAGCTTTGACACTGATGAAGGGAGCTTTGGCTTTGGCTTCCTTCCCCCTGGATATGGATTTGACTGATTATCTTTCGGAGCATCAGTTGGACAAGCAATCACATTGCCGTTCCGCAAAGGAGATATTATTCTGGAGTGCGAGCCTAATAATATGATACGTCTAATAGCGCTTAACTCTTAGTTGGACCTTCACCATGCCGTCGTCTCAATTATTGCTGAGAGCCTCAAAGAGCAATGGCAGGGACACGGAGAGGGGGAAAGGGAGAAGGGAGAAGCCAAATGGCGGGGAAGAAAATGAAAAAGCGGTGGATTCCGGCTGGCTTTGAGAGGTTATGGAGGAACGTCTACCACAGTGCGTGCAACAGGAGTTTAATATTTCTTTTTCTCACTGGTTTGGCAGCTGAAACGATTGAAAATGACACTTAAGTATTTCTCAAGCTCACATAGGTGATATATTACAATGACTGATGCACAAGCATAAAGGGGATATATAGGGTATAGGGTATAGGGCTGATCATTCAGTCAGTCACCCACACACACACACACACACACACACACTCGCAGACACGTAAAATACTTCCACAAACGTCATTTTTGACAGCGGTAAACAAGCAGCCAACCACAGGCTCTGTTTCTCATTCAGAAATACAAAACATTTTGATTTGCTCTTGAGATTTGTGTTTGTTTGCTTAATTGAATTTTCATTTTCAAACCCAAATGTCAAGCTGGCAGAGGAAGATCATATCTATAAAGCAAAACTAAACATTGGTGAAATTAGGGTTTGCAGTTGTGATAGTAAATGCAGCCAGAACGGAAAGAAAAGTATATCTAAAAAAAAACAACTAAATAAGGATTCTAATTTCCTGATAAAAGCCATACTCCTTTGATTGGATCCTCACTGTGCCAGTTACAAAGACAGTAGATGATTTAGAAACCTGCTGTGCCTTCCAAGACGAAATTATCTTTACATGCTCTGAGATTTATGAATTTTGTTCTTGGTTTTGAAAGCAATTGAGATGACTTAATCATTTCTTTCCAGGCAAATTAAACTGTTTCCTCTGTGAACCCGGGTAATCAGCTTAAGTGATTACATCGGCCGTAAATATGAGATGATGAAAGCAGTGCCCTGAGGAAAGGCTAAACGGGAGTTCTTGGTTGGATATGATAGACCATCTCTCTGCTATCAGAGGCTGGGGGAAGGGGCTTATGTGGGGATTGGTTGCCCTCTAGCTGTCAGCGTTGAGATTGGGTTGTAAAATATGGTATAGATTGTTGTGGAGGTGAGGTTATGATGTCTCATCAGTTAGTTAGCTGAAGCTTGAAACAAGTTAACACTTGAGTTGAGCTTGATTGAAAGTATTCGGTGTCTGACGGGAAATAAAAATGATAAAGCAAAACAAAAATAACATGGAGTGCATCTTATCAGTACACAGGATATGATATCCAAATGAGATATCCAGAATCTGGTGATTTATAAAGGTGCAATTGGAAAGCTTCAGCATCAGGCATCAGGCATCTGGCATCAACTGAGTGGATTTGGTTCCTGCTGTAAAAACTTCCCTAGTCTTCTTTTTTTTTTTTTGGAATAGTGTTTTGTGAATTCCATGTGTACCATGTTAATTTGACTCGACAGCTGACACGACTCAGCTACCTTATTTAGATATGTAAAGCAAGATATCAAAATGGATATTGATCCTTTTTGCAATAACAGCTGGGTACAATTAGAGTTAGCTAAGGCTTGCTGTGGCTAGTTTTTTTTGGCTCAGTTTTGCAATTATTAAAAAAAAAAAATGGGGAAGGAAATAGGGACATAATGGGTGAAACAATATGAGTTAATATGAGTTTGATCACAAAGCTTTCAAAAGTTGTCTTTTCAATGTAAATTGACTAATTAGGGAATCTATGCAATCTATCAGCATCGCATGAACTCCGTATGCATGTGCAGTGGTTTCTTCCCTGCAGTTTTGTGTGTGTGTGTGTGTGTGTGTGTGTGTGTGTGTGTGTGTGTGTTTGCATGTGTCCGTGCGGTGTAAGCGCTGTTACAGAGCGCGTTAAAACTCTTTGGATTACAGATCTCCTGCCCAGTCCCGAACTAGCCAGGAAAAAGTATGTTTTAACCTAACACCCACATATGTCTTTGTTTTTCATGCAGTTGCTGTAAATACAGGCTTTTTTCAGTTTAAATGCTGCCCTGCGTCCCAGGAATGGCCCACGAAGGCTCTGCCCGTTACAGAGGGAGTTTAATGCTGCATCATGTACTTTATTGCCGTCAAATGTAATTCGTCTTGAGTTGATTGCACCGTAAGCTGTGTTTATCAGGCACCTAGCAACACTGTTTTGAACGAAAATTACCTCTTTAAAGAGCAATTAGGAAAACCAACCTATAGGCCAAATGCCTCTCAGCTCCAGATTTACTTTACCGTAGCGTAAATCATGTAAAAAAACAAAAAATCCAAAGTGGCATCAGCTAAGCAAGTGTACAAAGTCCACCAAAGTCACATTATTCAATTGAAGGCCATGAGCGGTTGATGGAAGAGATGTGAACGTTGTTTTCAAAGGGGGATTTTAACTAGGAGCTGTGCGCGAGAACCTTTATTGCCACGGCTCAGATTGGCAATGTGACTCAAAGTAACAAGATTAGATTAATTGCAGGAAATAGCTCTGAGATGGTTTGATGTTTGCATGCATCTGTATTATTCATTGGGAGACCCTGTTGGCTGAGCAATATCTTGCTTTCTCATGCGTGTCGGCTTAAACGAGTGAATATTTTCAAATCAGTGTAGCCCTGAGAATGGGAAATAGGTCTTTTGCAGGGGTGCTTAAAAGGCCACCGCGATGCCAGCACGTATGAGAAGGCAATTAGAGATAATGCCGCATTCTACACACCGTTACCTGTTTTTTGTGAGAGAAAAATCTCCAACAAGTGCAGTAATAAGACCACAAATCTTATTTTTCTGCAGCGTTTTCCTGTGCTTTCCCTCTCTGTGAACCATGGCGTGGCTTGTTGCTTTGTGTTCTAGATCAGGATTCAGATAGCGTCTCATCATCCAAAGCCTTACTCTACTTTCCCCTCCCCATTAGATTTTCTTCTCCCTTAAATTCCCTCACACTCCCCCCCCCCCCCCCCCCCCCCCCCCCCCCCCCCCCCCCCCCACCTACATCTCGCACACACACCTCGTTATCTTATTTGTGGCCTTGGCAGCCAGATTGTTGCCTTGCGGTTCGGTAGCCAGAGTTTTCTCTGTCACAGACAGCCGTGGGTGCAGAACCTTCACCACACGCGCTTCCATGAGAGCGGGAAGTCAGTTCCCAGCATGCTTTGCCCATCCCAGTGAAACCTGGGATGGATTAACCTTGGGCTGGAAGACCTTTCTAACTTGGATAGAGAGTTTTCCAACTTCCCATACTTATCTCCCCTCTCTACTGCAGTGGCAGTGAAGACTGAGGTCCAGTCCCGAGTGCTGGGGCAAACCAAGACCTGATATGTGATGTTCCCTCATATACGGTTCACTTCTTTATGTACTGCAGCCTCTTCAAATGACAAAAGTTGCAGAACTTGTACGACAAGGGCTTTTATGAAATCTTCATGAATAATTTATGATACTCGAAGCACACTTTGATTCTTTTGTAGTTGCTTGTTGTGCAAATCAAAACAGATTTCAAGTGGTTATCTTCTTATTCCATCACCTTTATCTCTTTACATTTTCTCAATGCTTTGATGGTGGAATGAACTCCAAGGACCGAATCCTGAGTACCACAACATATGCAGATAGAGTTCACTAAATAATAATAATAATAATAATAATAATAATAATAATAATAACAACTCATTTTATTTAAAGTGCCTTTCACGACACCCAAGGTTACTTCACAAAGAAACAATCATCAAATATCGTTGAAAGTATAGTCATCTCATAAAAAAAAGAAGAAAAAAAAATACAAAATAAAAGCAAAAATAAAAATAAAATAAAAAATAATATATATAATGTTCAATAATCTATTCCACAGCAGTCTGTTTCATGACTGTGCTTTTAGATCCCTTCGTGTTACAGAAGTGAAGCTCACTGGTCATTAATCGGTTGCTTGGAAACAATTCTTTGCACCCATCAATATGTTGCGTCATCCCATCCCTAGCTGTTAGGTACAGGTACAAATACAACACAACATTCAGTCTGACTGTATTCAAGTTTGAATAGTGCAGTCACCAATACTACAGCCCTGTCCCTGGTGCACTAAAAACAAATCTGCATAGTGCAGCGCCACACTGCTGCCAAGCACCTCCCGAAAGCGAGGCCAGGTCGATGAGGTGATGTGATGGATCTGTTTGTTCTGTGTGGTTCTGTGTGGAAAAAAGAATCTAAAACGTCCGCGTGTATCAGGTATTTTGTTTGTGAAAAGATCTGAACTTTTCACAAACAAAATACCTGATACACGCTGACGTTTTAGATTCTTTTTTCGTATGGATGCGTCAGAACTTCTCGTCAGTTTCCCTATAAGGACTAAGCTAACAGAAGTACACATTTCTGTCAGAAAAGCTGAGAATTGATTAGGAAAAAGCAGCTAGGTGGATGACATGCAGGGCAGGTCTAAGCTACCTCGGGGCCCTGGGGCAGCAACAAGATGTGGGCACCTGTTGACGGATTTACAAACTGATTTGCAATTAATCAAGTTACCACAAAGTAATTGCCGCACAGAAAACCTTTGACCTTCAGGGCCACTAAGTGTCTGGGGGGCCGCTTTGCTCTGCTGGTAGCCCAGCCTTGGCAGTCCTGTCACAGTTGCTATAGAAACAGATCACGCTGCATTGAGAAGAAGGACTCTGACATGAGGTTGTCTGAAACACAGGAAATCCATTACCTGGAGAATTTAACAAGTGCAGGTTGCACTGATCAAAGGGATAACCACTTCTCTGTTTCTCCCCCCCCCGCCCCCCCTTACCCCCCCCCCCAGGTACTCAGGGAAGCAGCGACCCAAGAACCAAAGAAGAAGAACAGCAGAGGCTGCGGTTTCGGGCCCAGAACCAGCACAGCGACCACTTGGCCTCTGCGCGCCCCAGCCGTGAGGACTAAAAAAACTACAAACTAGACTTCCCATTAAAAAAAAAGAAAAAAAGAACCAACGCAACGCTGCTAGCCGCTGCAAACCCCCCCCCCCCCCTCCCCCTTCCCCCTCCGCCCCTGCACACCAGGAAACACAACCACAACTCCAAGAGTCCGTCACTACAAACATATTTTCTAACGTACCGTATCAGTATCAACACACTACACATGCTTCATGCCTCCCGCCGCCCCCCAGCTGCAGTAACCAGCCAGGTGACTCTCAGCCCCCCCCCCCCTTACCTTGCCTCGTGGACCCTTTACAGTTGACAACAAATTTCCTGTCATTAACAATGCCATTAACCGTGCAGAGTGATGGAAGACGCAGGGGCAACCAGAGACTGTGGAGGCGGGAGAGCCGGATGGAGGGAGGCGGGTAGGAAGGGAGGGGGGGGGCGTGTAAAAAAAAGAGAGAAGATGAAGCTACAATAGAGATTCGACTGAAGCGAATGATGCTGATGGACAAGAAAAGGGCATCTTGAACTGAAAGAGACAGTTTTTTTGTTCCTATATTTATGTTAAAACCACCCTCACCTTCCCCTCTCAATGGAGACGGAGCGTTCCTATGTGTGGCCTTTATGTTATGTACATTTTTGAGAGTAATATTAAAGAAATTACCATGCATAGTTGCAAAGTATTTTATTCTCAGCACAAACTGTTTACGTTCAAACCGCTTTATGCTCTAACTGTATAGTGTGGATATAAAACAAAAGAAGAAATTTAGTTGTTTGACAAGCATGGCAACAGACTCATGTGTACATAGTTTATCTAATTATGAAAGCTTATTACTGTATTTTCAGTATTGACTCGTTCACCATTCTAAATGTTTTAGAGATTAATTGGTTGTAATACCAAGCTGCAGATTAAAATGATTAAAAACAAATAATAAACATAGCCGCCACTTAGCTATTTCATTTATATGGTATATATTTGATTTATTTATTAATTCTATTTTGTACTTTTTTCTTGTTCCGTGAGAACTTTTGCCTCATACTGTTACTCTTATATGCTGAAATATTCTTTGAGTTCCTTATAACAGTGCATATCTTTAACACGTGGAAAAGGGTTTTTTTTCTTCTGATGTCATGCAAAGTCTTGTAATACATTCATTTGACCTCATCTACTGATTTCAATGTTTTCAAGAAGACGCAAAAAAAGACAAACCCATGCTTTGACATATTCTAGGTTTAATGATTAGGATCCAGCAAATGTATGGTCATAGGACTGCATATGTGTACATTGTGTTTTATTAAAAATACATTTCATGTGACTGTACGGTGAAGCCTTTCATTATTGTCTACGGCTGTAATATACAGTATGTGGCTGAACTCCGAAACTGCTGTTTCCTTGTCTCACTTCAGTGTACAATTATGTGATTTAAAAAAAAACATTTGTGAAATCCATCACGTTGCGCCGCCTCCGGCCAAAAGGATTGGACATGGTCGATTGGGCCTAAACAGCATGACGGCACTGTTAAGGGCTTGTAATTCACGATGACGTATCCCCATGAGTGGCACTAAACCAGCGCATGTCGTTGGTGGCTCATTCATTTCCAACATTGTACCGTAACGCCCGCACACACACACACACATACACACACACACACAGTTTCAATCACCTCTTTATGCGATGCATGTCGCACTTATTCACTTTTGTGGTCCACAAAACATCAAATAAACACATAAAAAAGTCTACTCTAGGCTATGTCTGCCTGGTACATGGGCAAAGAAAAAAATGTCAGAAACATTAAAAATGTTTAATGAAAGTCATGGCTAATTTAGCTCTAGATCCACTCTATGTAATCTTTGTCCCAAAAGTAAAAATAAATAAATGAATAAAGCTAAATCTGCCGGAAAGCTTATGGATGCACAGTAGCAGATGAATCAGGCGGTGTCACATGTGTATCAATGTGTGAGACACAGACCACACTCTTCCTGCTCTGGTTAACCCGCCTGAAGTCACACATGATATTTCCATAGAGAGGCTGTCAGTGTTGAAATACCCAACTCTTCATATGCTCCATGCCCATCTTAAGGCCTAAGGCCGAGCAGTTTTAATCTTTCACAGGTGTTCAAAGTGGCACGGCACATTTTACACACAGGAGGCTACACTTCCACCGAGTGCTATCGCGCTGTGGAGCCCCGAAAACTAACGATATACAGTAAAAGGTTGGAGGTTAAAATATAATGGACTACATCATGTACAAATAATAAATAAATGACATAGCTAAAGCTAACTTTCGTCCAACCAGTGCATGTTGATCACCTACTTCCTGCATACTGTGTCCGGCCTGCTGCATCAGTTTAGAAAGTCAAACTCATCAATGTATAAACTTAGAAGGCTATGATGCCCAGATAGCTGCCCATGTGTAGAGGTTTGCTCCTCGATGCTGCAGGCCCTGGTTCGACTCCGACCAGCGGCCCTTTGCTGCATGTCATTCCCCTCCTCTCTTTCTCCCCTTTCATGTCTTCTGCTGTCCTGTCAAAATAAAGGCCTAAAACACCCCCAAAAAATTATCTTAAAAAATAAATCAATCAAAACAGTGGCTAAAGCGTTTTAGCCAGCGAGGCATGTGATTTTAAAGAGACAGAAAGCATTCAGTCTCACACTTCATCTACTAAATGTCAAGGACGACGGAGTGTCACAGAGGAACTGATGTCACATTTTGTAAAAACTGGCAAAATTCAAAAGGTTCGATCAGCTAATTTAGAATAACTAGAATCGGACTGCGCGTCCCTGCTGAAGGGAAGGCAGGACTGGCAATGCGAGACTACTACTGACTCATCATCATATGATGAGGAAAAGAAAATGTCGCCTGGGGAAAAAAAAGGTAACTTATTAAGTATGCGTCAAGACCACAAAAATGAGGGAGTTAAAATAATAAAATGAGATAATAAAAAATGACAGCAGAAATAACAGCAGAGTTAAGTTGATTCTGTTTTTATTTCATTGAGACAACTGATTGGTGGATAAGGACAAAAAAAACTTTATTTTTGACTTGTCTGATAACTCATTAGACACATTTTGTCATTCGTAGCCCCATATTGTTGTGACATTATCGTCCTAAAAGTGCATATTCTTTTCAAATAGGTTATATGAGTCATCATTGACATACAATTGCATGTTCCTTTCATATATTACGTCAGTAAGCGGATCTGTGTAGCCAGTTGGACCCCCAATGAATGAAGCAAAGCAGAAAGGACTGTTGCAGGGAAAGGAAGAAGACGTGGATGTTGTGAGTTGTTTTTGAAGACATCTGCTGCTGGTTACAAGTTAATGAACGATTCACAGATGTCATCCCCTGGGCCAGACTATCACTGCTCCAGACTGAGGGATTAAACCTAAAGGCTTACGGAGAGGAACTGCACTGAAGTGGATTCATTAAGCACAAGACCACCGCTACAGCACACATTGCAGCATCTACAACGGAAAAGAAAAGAGACCCAGAGAGAATCACATGACACATTCTGAAGAAACGGGTGTCTTTATTTCCCCTCACCTTTTCCCCTTGGACATCAATCCACTCATTGCTTTTACCACTGCTGGGAGAAACCGGACACCGATAGTATTTTTCAGTGTTGTTGAGAGAGCCAGCAGTCATCCGTACATCACAAGTAATGGTCCTCTCTGTGTAAACCACTTCTGTGAACTGTATGTGCGCACGCACGCCTCTGCGCGTGTGCGTGTGTTTTACTGTTTGTGCTGAATGTGGTTAGGTGGCTGGGACTGAAGCTCCCTTTTAATCTGACAGAGAGTGTTTTTAATGACTTCTGTTGGGTCCTATTATTAAAGCCTGCTTCAAAGGCACGACAAGTGAAACCAGGAGGAAGTGATCCAGTGGGCTCCAC
This sequence comes from Etheostoma spectabile, assembly GCF_008692095.1. Taxonomy (NCBI): domain Eukaryota; kingdom Metazoa; phylum Chordata; class Actinopteri; order Perciformes; family Percidae; genus Etheostoma; species Etheostoma spectabile. The sequence goes on along the minus strand of NC_045738.1, from coordinate 29,025,482 downwards.
ACTGTTACTGTGTAGACCGGTGACAGCAATCTGTTCAAAGCAGGTTGTTATGGCATGTAAGAGCATCTATTGTACGCACTGTACTGTAACACATTGTTGGGCACTGATGTAGGGCGAGACTTGGAAATGATGGAGAAGACTTCATACATGACAAATCCCGTGACTTGTTGGGGAGTGAGGAGTTG
>NC_045738.1:28994614-29025287 GCF_008692095.1 Etheostoma spectabile | reverse complement strand
CGTCCGCCTAACCCGGCCCACCTGCATCACGTCATAGTTGTCAGATTTATCCATCATATAATCAAGCATATAATAAAACTATAGGGAGACTTGGTATACAGCCCGATCCGGTTGGGGAGAGTTCTAGCCCGACCAGGCTCCTCTCTTTACCCTGTCTCTCTTGGTTATGCTTTGATAAAGCTTATAGTTAGGGCATAGAATTGAATATTGTTAGGGAGTGAGGAGTCGCAGCGTCCGCCTAACCCGGCCCACCTGCTTCTCGTCACAGTTGTCAGATTTATCTATCATATAATCAAGCATATAATAAAACTAAAGGGAGACTTGGCACACAGCCCGATCAAGTTGGGGAGAGTTCTAGCCTGACCAGGCTCCTCTCTTTACCCTGTCTCTCTTGGTTTTGCTGTAATAGTTTTAGACAGCTGGGGACATCCTTTAACACACTGAGCTCCTCTTTCCTCTATCTTCCTATCTTTTCATTTATGTGCATCCATGTCCCAGAAATGCCTGTTACTAACCTAGCTCTGGGGAGTCATTCCCGGGAGTTCTTATGTTCTTTTTTCCCCCTAACCCTAACCCAAAATCATGGTAGCAGCTGTCGCCATGGTCCCGCTAAACATCCTGTGGTGCCATGTTCATCTGCTACACTCTGCGGTGCCCAGCTACGTCCTGCTGTGCCTTGTAATGCCGCCCAGTGCCCTGCTATGCCATGAACTACTACAAAGAACTGCTACAAACTACTATTTTTCTATTTTTGTTATTCCCACTAACCCCAACCGCCCGTCAGACACCGCCTACCAAGGCCTGGGTCTGTCCGAGGTTCTGCCTAAAAGGAAGTTTTTCCCGCCACTGTCGCACTGTTGCTTTGCTCTGAGGGAACAGAACTGGGTCCTTGTAATTATGGAGTGTGGTCTAGACCTACTCTATCTGTAAAGTGTATTGAGATAACTATTGTTATGAATTGATACTAAAAATAAAATTGAATTGAATTGAACTTTAGATTAAATGCAACTTTATTCATACAGTGAACCGACTTTCATGAAAGGAAGAATAGTTGACAATGCAAGATTCTTCCTTTGCTGCATTTAATCTAAAGTCATGGGATTTGTCATGTATGAAAACTTCTCCATCATTTCCGAGTCTCGCCCTACATCAGGCACTAACGCGCTCCTTCCCGTAATCATAAAATACAGTGATTATGTTAGTTATTAATCCAAATAACTCTGTGATGCCTTAATGTGATTTGCTTTTATTGTCCCAGGCTACCTTTCTTACATGATGACGTGAAACGAAGGATGGAGGATAACAAAGATAGGAATGCTTTCTAAACTTTGTATTTTTTAAAACATATTTTTAAGCATTTGAAACTCATTACACAGAAATGATGGCCGGACCACGACAAGAGGAGTAGCTAACCAGAATTGTAGAGTCCCAATGTGCAGACATAATTAATATATGTTAATATATGAATACCCTGTGCGGCGTCCTTGAGTGCCGAGAAAGGCCCCATTAAATAAAATGTATTATTATTGTCATTATTATTATTATAATTTTGGTCAATACCTCCTCAGAGGGCTACTTCACAAAACCAAGATGAGGGATTAAGTCGGGATTTCCCAGGTATCCTAGCTCAATTTAGCCTTGATTCGGTTTCACAAAAGCAGAGGCGCCTAAGTTACCATGGAGATTCAGTCTTTACAGCTAGCCTGGTCCTGACCAGGCTTCACTCAGCAGTGGGTTTACCCTATTATCAACCATGTGCATTGCCGTTCATTTAAGCACTGTTATTACTTAAAGTTGTGCACATTATTTTTTGTCATTATTAATGTGACAGTCAATGCTCTCTTGTTGTAATATATGAAGGCTGCTGTTATATTGTTGTTAGAAGCTTACTGAATATATTATGACAATTGTTGAGATAATTAGAAAAGGCTGATGAAGTTGCCAAATCTCTTTTTCAAATGAAGTCTGTGAAGGACCTTAAACTATTTTAGTTGATTCATTTTTTTGTATTCTTTAACAATAAATGATTCAATAAATTGGCATTCTTAGCATGCAATTTGTGCAGTCCAGTACACTGAACTATAATTTGGGAGGATTTTACAAATAATAAAAACCTATCCTAAGTGTACAATCCTCCTTAATTCCAGTCTTAGTTCACTGAACCAGTAACCATCTAGTGTAGACTACTGTACGTTCACTTAACAACAGGGAGAGGACACCTCAATGGTTTTTGACCTTATATTTTGCTGGGGGGGAAATAACTGATAAATATCACTCTGTTACATTCATGTTTACAGTGTGCATCATATTTATCACTCAATTATCTTTATAGTTTCTAGATTTTAGAGTCCAATTTCCTTAGTGTCTTTGTTTTAAATGTTGATACAAACGAAGAAGAAAGCATATACTATGTAAAGAAGGAAACTTGTCCTCTATAAAAACTATAAAAATGAAATGAATGGAAAAAAAAAGCTTGAGAAAAAATGTAGCAGGTAACAGCGGAACGACTAGTCTCAGTATATATATATGTATTTATGAACAACTGCTCTTAACTGAAACCATTCAATGAGTCACTTACAAAAAGGAACAGTTGTACACTCTGCATTAAAAGCGAGCAGTGGGAGTTAATATGACTTAGGGATTTTGTGTTTTAGCCCATGAGAGAGAGGAAGAAACAGTGAAAGAGATATTTATGCATCATCTTCTAGCGTTGTAGAGAATGGATCTTCCTGAGTAACATTACTGCTTACTTTTAAGGCAAAGCGTACAACGGTTATTTGTGCAAATGATTATTAGCCTAATCCCTGAATGGTATGATATGAGTAGTAGTCAGTAAATATTATGCTACAGTACAATATTACATACAATATTAGGATGTTTTTAGGCTACATACGCGTTCAGTCAGTCCGCAATCGTCTGCCATGCTTTCTCTCAATGTTTCATTTCAGCACTCATGTTTCTTATATATTTTTTCACAAATAACATGTAAATAACATCATACTTCCACAAGAAGATTCTGCTCACGCTGTATAAAGTATGAACAATGCGTAGTCTCCATTTTAACGTCAATAAATCTGTTATCGACGTCGCAGTGAGCCGTGAACGTGCATCTGTCCGAATTACTTCAGCCTGGCTCGGCCTCAGTGAAACGCACCACGCCAAGCTGCACAGGTTAGATTTATACTGGATTTGGGAATTCTGCTTTTGTGAAACAGCCCCCAGGTCAGTAAAAGGTGAACACTTCTGGAATTCTTTACCCACCGAACTTAAATCCCAAACAGGTGTTAAACCAAAAGTGTTGAACGCAAAAGCCAAATTATGGCTTAAACGACAACAGAAATGTGAGCAGTAATGGTGTATTTAGCTCTGAATGTCATTTTTCATTCTGTATTTTTTGAGAGTTTTTTTAGATTATCGATTTGTTTTGTTGTTGTAGTTGTTTTAGCAAAAGTCTGACCAAGGACAAAGACTACAAATTAGCGTCTAGGTTAAATGTCCTTCACACCTAGCATTGTTCACATCATGTTGTAATAATGGGACAGGTATGGTCTCTGATAAATAACAATACAATTAAACAAATTCACACTTTACATGAAGGTATCTACATGAGAGTGACATGACACTGTCATGGACGTGTCATAAACATATTTAATGTTATATTAATTTCATTTAATGTTAATTATAATAATAACAAGTCATGAACGTTTATGACTTTTTTGAGTAAGTGTCATTTGGTTTTGTTATGACAGGTTATGGTTAGGGTTCAGGTGTCATGACAGTGTCATGTGTTCATGACTGTGTCATGTCACTCTTATGTAGATACCTTAATCCTTGTGTTGTCTTTCCGTCGAAATTGAAAATCCACACTTCTGTTGACGCTTTTTATCAATGTTTTTAACTTTTTCTTATGTTTTTGTCCCGTTTTTGTCAGTTTTTTGACATTTTTAACACTACGTAACACTAACTTATTAACTTTAGTTTTACAGTTATTTTTGGAATTTATGTTCAATAAACCTCATTTATAGGAAATGAAACCTAATGTTTGAGTTAGAAAAGCAGAAATTAGGAATTAGTTCGACTAAAATGAAAGGACCGTATGTTGATGGATAATCACAGACTGGAATATGTCAACTTTTAATCATTACTCAAAAATACTTCAATTTTTTTTCCAAATGCTATAAAATTGAATAAGACACCCCAAAACGAATGAAAGTAGAGACTTGTACTTGCCAAAGAGCATTGTGTGGAATCAATCATGTTATTTTGGGTAAGTAAAAAGAACATTGATATAGGTGTATAGTGTTACCAAAAATTTGGTAAAGGCTTTGTATGGGTGGGAACGTTGATGCCATGCAAAACGTCCGTCTCCCCTCTCGCCTTGTGAACGCAGAGCGAGTTAACTAATTACTTTTGGTACGTAGTAAGAATCAAGATAATTTCATTACTTTTTTAAGGAGTGATAAGTCAAAATGAACATATTCTACTTTCTGAGTAACTTGCCCACCACTGCTCCCATTGCAGTCAGAGGCTGAGGGAGGGGCCCTCTGCTCTACATATTAACCTACTGTGAGTGTGCACTTGTGGCACATGTGACACATTCGTTCCAATGCAGATGGCAGAAATGGAAGTTATGACATTAGTGGGGCAAATGAGATTGCCCGGGATAATAAATGTTGTAATAATTTGCAGTTTTTAATAACTATGTACTGAGCCATCGCTTGCACTTAGAGCTGAGGGAAATCTGGAATCATTACTCTTCATATGGGTTAGTGGTTGGCAGAGGCTGTTACAGCAATGAGTAGGAACATAGTGGTGTCAAAGGACAAGCAGATCTTAATATTTTGAACAAGTTTGCCATATGTGAGCCATCATGGTGTGTACAAGCCCGATAAAATGGTGGCATTAATGGGTGACTTTTATTACTAAACTCGCTCCTAATGGCAAAAATGCAATCCAAAATCAACTCTCAGTGCAGATTCTGGCTTCATTTAGAGTTGCTAGGCTACAAGTTAATCCCAAAAATAAATATGTTCTTCAATAAAAGCTAATTGTCTGTGACAGTTATTTGCTTTTCTGCGAAGACATTTGAAACAGGAAGCTGGAGGGAAAAAAAAAACCATCCTGAGCCGTACTGGAAGTACAATCCCAGTTATTTAGTCGCTCCACATCTGCTTCACCTGCTGGACAGGAAGAAAAAAGATTAATGTCCTTAACGGTCACCTTACGCATTAATATCACCATGCTGTGCTTGATTTGACAAATCGGGAAATATTAATGGTCACTTGCTGTGCGGTTAGTCCTCATAACTGCAGGTGCAGTGGGGGACACAGGATTTCTTTTATCACCATCTATTACATGGAACAGGCATTTCTATAACAACCCAGTGTGGTGTTTCCTATGGGTGCTGTAAGTATTTTTGGGCTTATTTAACCCCACATTGCTCTAAAAAGCCTGGCTTTTTTTCAAAGATTGGGATCCAAACACAACACAAAGCCATTGTCCCTGTTCATTTGAGGGGAATATAGGTAGAGCAGAGCAGCTCTGTCCTTCCTCTCAGGATGTGACACGCACAGGCTTTATGACCTGAACTGAATCATACTGCGCACCTTAAACACATTACAGGCTGGGCAAATATTTCCTCTATACTGGTGCTCTCGGAGCCATGGGCACAGGCATTATATGAGGCTCAAGAGCCAGCTGGTGAGGACAAATCCACAAGGATTCCTATTTTCCCTCTTCTGACTCTCTGGCAGCCTTACTCCATTCATTCAATTTTTATATGTGCCTAGTAGCCGTGTTACTACCGGTTTCAAGGGGGAATTAATCAAAAACAGGTCTTATTAAGGTATATTAAGACCAGTTGAATTGGATATAATGTGCTCACTAAGGGCCCAGAAGGCTTGTATCTGAACCATAGCTGACACTTGTGGCTGTGTTATTCTGCAGTGGCACTGCACTGGTTCCAGGGGGGCTTTTCACTTGAGCCAAGTGTTGCATTGTGGGTAAGCAGATTTTAAGTGGGTATAAGCACAGCAGGGGGTAAAGGAGGGTCTCATTGTCCAGGAATGTTTATCCCCCCCCCCCACAGCCTTCAATCAAGACTTGATTATGCAGCACCATGGTTCCGAAGCAACCTTTGCCTCCACTTGGAGGGTCTGTGGAGGAAATATTCATTCATACATATACACACGTACAACCAGGCATTATCCGTCTTATAAAAAGCCAGGTTGATTGCTCCCTCAAGGCGCTGCGAGGAGGTGGAAGTGGAGCCGCTACAACAGCCTGTTGTACCTCAGTCTCCCTGGCTGGGCTGGGCTCTTTAGGAAGGCTGGAGTTAGTGATGTTCCCAGAGTGTGCAACGCAGTCCTCATCCTCAGCCCAACACATTTTATTGGGAAGTGTGTGGGTTGTAGAAACGTGTTTAATCAACTCAGCCGTAGGGGACGTCTTGACCTAATGTCAGTGGTTCTCAGTCCTGATGGTGTGTGTGTGTGTGTGTGTGTGTGTGTGTGTGTGTGTGCGTATGCGAATGGCTCCCAGCCTTTGCTGTGGAGTGTGACCTGCGGTGGAGCCTCTGGTTCACACTCCGCTCTCTGCTGTTGCTGGTTTAAGTGATTAACTGTAGAAAGTGATGACTAATCAGTCGTTTAAGAGTCTGAAACAATAGCAGTCAAATGAGATATTACAGGCAATGTTGTACATGATGTGGACCTCTGGATCCAATCAAGGGGACCATTAATAGAAATCAATTCCAGAGTTTTAGATATTCACGTAAAAAAACGTTATTACTCGCATGGTATCACTCATTGCAGAGAAATTGGTCTGTAAAATGTTCCTTGGAGTCAAGTTAACTGATATACTTTGCTAGAAAAAAACCTCAAATTGTCATTTTTGTCCACCGCTTTGTTGCAACATCTCAACAACTAATAGATGGGTTTCCGTGACATTCATGGTTCCCAGATAATGTGTCCTAAGGACGTTGGTGATCTCCTGACTTCCTCAAGCGCCAGAGTGTAATTGTGGTTTTGAGTAAAATGTCTTGACCGCTATTGGAAGAATTGACATTCAATTTGTCACAGACACTCATGTTTCCCTCAGGATGAATTGTAATAACTTACCGTAATTCCTCTAATAAAAGCCATTATTTACCTGAACCACAGAAGGTAGCCAGCTTTTATTTGAACAGGCTTTTATTAGAGCCAGGCCTGTATTTCTAATTCCATCTGTTTGATAAGTATAATTGTTTTAAATAAACAGTTTTAAATGAAAAGCCATAGCGTTTCAGTGGATATTCAGTTTTTAAGAAACAGTTACAAAACATATCACCATATACAACAAGAGCCAGAAGGGGGACAGAGCAATTTGGGGCAGAAATAATCAAACACCACCAGGTTGAACCCTGCAAATATACATTTAAATGTATTTATTTCAAATGGTACTGCTGGTAGATTAGGTTAAGAACATACAGTATTCACACCACTATCTGATTAATTTTACAGACGGTAGCTAACTAGCTTCGTTCTAGCTCCAGGCTAACTCTTTTCCTCCCACCTCCAGCTAGCTAGCTGTGCTAGCTCCTGTTGGCTAATCTCGTCGGCTCATCCTTTTGTTTCTAATTTGAGGCCGGTCTTTATTTGTCAGTGTTGACCACACTCCCGGCCACCATCAAGAGGCTTTTAATTGACTACCGGTCTTTATTTGAGAAATTACGGTAAGTTATCTCCTGACTTTTCATCTACTCCCAACATCAGGGTTGAACTTTTGATAAGTCTAGAGAGTTACCTTTAATCCGACACTAACTACAACTACTAGCAAAACTTAGCATGTTGTCATGCTAAACTAGAGCTGCATTTAGACCATTCAAAGTTCAGAACAGAGCCCATCCATTAATCCTAACTTCTGGATATTTGACAGTGTTGCATTAACGGACCAAATGACTTTGCTCGCATCTTTCTCCGCCTCCATTAATTAGCATTTAGCCCAAAGAAACACTGTCCCTAATTGTAGCTTCTCAGAGCTTCTCACGTAAAGCTGTAGTTTTAGTCTTTTTCAGTAACGATAAAGTAAACGTGGATTCATGCGTCCACCTTCTCACCAATCTTACGGCCGACCTATCTCAGAAAAACCAAAGCTTCCAATTCTCCTCAATCACAGTAGCATCCTTTGAATTATTAAGCTTTCCACTCGAGCACTTTGTACACTTTAAAACACTAGCTTGAATATTTATAGAACTACTGTAGTTTACCGATGAACAGGCCCCTAATTGATGCCTGCCTGCCCGCCTGCCTGCATTGTGTTTTGTGAGTGTATGTGGGTATGAGTCAGATACCATAAACCACATGGTGTGTGTGTGTGTGTGTGTGTGTGTGTGTGTGTGTGTGTTTGTGTGTGTGGAAGCTGAACAGAACCCTCTGCTCTCATTTACTATCTCCTTGTGTGGTTTGGCAGCAGCTCTGTTGGTATGGGGGCGTGTAATGGGCATCCGTCTGGGCGTGAGGCAGGCCTGGCATGCCGCTCAACCCCCTGCAAGGCTGCATGAGGGTGGGATCAGAGCAGGAGTCCGCCAGGCTCCAGACTGCTAGTCTGTGCATGTGCGACTGTGAGTAAATGTGTGTGCTCCGACGTGTTCCACGCACTCGCGTGCGTGTGTGGTTAATAAAATCATGATCACATAGGTTTAAATGGCAACCACGGGTTTGCCGTTTCTCTGCTTGCCCCTCTTAGCGCGTTGACCTCTCTGTATGTTTGTTCACCATTCATAACTCCATCACAGAGTCTATCTGTGTGTGTTCCCTAATCATTTCTGCACCGAGTTAACACCAGACCATTTATTTGACATTTGTGGTCATTATAATTGTGAGGCAAGATCCAGCCATGCTGAAAGTAACACAATAGCATGCATACCACCATGGCTGGATGCCATAACTCCCTCCACTAACACAGCCGAGCAGAGTCGAGCTGGGCCCGCTTAGCAGATCACCCTTGGAAATTGATGTTGCCTCTGGAACTGTTGTTTGTAAGTGGAAGATATTACTTCCTTAAGGGTTCCTGCACACTGCCTACATTGCGTGAGCAATCATTTTTCTTTATCTTGGCTTCCACGTTAAAAGGTTAGAGCTTGCACACAGCCTAACACAGCATGTCTCATGCACGGTTCGAGTTGCGCCAGAAACGCGTGCATGCACACCTATTTTTCATGTGACACGCAAACGTGTTTTCCAAGCAAAATATAATAATTAATGATATATAGGTTTTGACATAAATGCAGATATAAATGTAATTTAAAAAATATATATAATATTTATTTTCAAATATTGCACCTGTCGATACAGAACAAAATATGCTGTAGCCTATTTTGCCGTTAATACTGCCAACGTTGTCTTTGCTGTTATCAAATCAGTATATCTTTATGTTTAACATGAAGTATACTGCTGCTTGAGTGCAGTAAATTTCCACAAATCTCTCCCCATATGTAATCTTATCAATAGGAAACATACGTTATGCATATGTGAAACATAACATATGTGTACAGACAAGGCTAGCAGCAGCAGCGCCGCATCAGACTGGTGTGCAAAGATGTAGAAAACGCCACGCAGTCGCCACGCAACTTACACACAACCGAAAAGCAACGGTCACGCCACGCAGGCAATGTGCAGGAGGCCTAACGCCTCAGTACTTCGGCCTGCATGGCAGATATTGTTAGACTTACCCCCATTACCCCGTTTGTCAGAGTGTACGGCCATTACACTCTCTTTTCCTGATCATCCCTGTTATGTGTTATTGATTAGTTTAAATTATTTCAAATGTAGATCAATTAGGTGATTGAGTGATGCCCCTGTGTGATGGCTGAGTTTGTAAAACATGCTGATATTTATATTCATTTAAGTCACTGGCAGCACCGACATGCCCCCAGGAATGGGATTGCATCACTCCCTGGATGATGCTGGAAATGGTTGGAGGAAAGTCCAGAGGGATAGATTGATAGATAGATAGATAGATAGATAGATAGATAGATATTGATCTCAACCAAATTGGAAATTATAGTGTTGCAGCAGCAACATATCAGTCACACAGCACAGAATATAAATATAAATGAAATACTAGGATACATTATACATAAATACAATATGCATAAAATAATAATAGGATAAAATACAAGAACAAATATTTGAATATGTACAAGTTGGGAATACACACATGTGCAACTGCTTAGCTAGTAATGATAAATATGTAGATAAACCTATTGTACAAGTTGTACTTAGTGCAGTATTGTGATGTCTCAGAGTCTTTAAAGTGTATAAAAACACACAAAATACACGTACACATCAGGAGCTGCTGCAACAGGCTGCCGCACAACACAGTGCCATTTTACCAGCTGGGGGGGGGGGGTTAATGTAAAGGTTAAAGGCAAGGCAAGGCAAGGCAGCTTTATTTGTATAGCACATTTCAGCAACAGGGCAATTCAAAATACTTTACATAAAATCAGTTAAACAGATAAAACACAAGTACAAACAGTTAAAAATCATAAGCATTAAAAACCGGTAAAACACATGAAAAAGTCAGGGCGCAGTGTGACAACATAAAATCTCCTATGATACACAGAAAGAACACACATTTCATAGTTGAAGAACTTGCTGCACATTTTAAAATTATACAGTAAGGCAGAAACATGTTATCTGTGCTTATGTGCACTAATGTGAATTATGTGAGATTTATTGAAATCATAAATAAACTCACTAATAGAGATGTGAAAGAAAATTCCTTCAGTGCAAGATGGCATCTCTACTGGAAGCTGATTTTGTAAAAGCTTAATGTTTCCTTGTTCAGCATGATGCAATAGTCTTGGCATGTGTTACCAATTGTTTATACATCAGTGTCATGCAAATATATAACACTTTTTACATTCATTTCACATTCTGACAATAATGTAATCACAGTGATATAATATTAAGAATTATCTAGAAAACTACTATTATTGCATTTTTTGTTCTATTTTTTATTAAAGATTGTCTGTGTAAAAACATATTTTCGAAAAACAAATAAAGTAATTAGTGTGTAGTTAACAGTGATACAGTCAGGGGTCATTTCTAGTTACTTCAGTCTGTCCAAATATCTGGTGCAATAACCAAAAGCCCTCTCTTCATGTAACACTGCCCCATTTACTGAAAACGGCAGTGTCAACAAATAGTTCCATGAAGGGCTCCACATCTGCAGCAATATACAGACAGACACTTGAAAATACATACTTTTTTCACCTAAATGTTTTACCCCCCAAAAAAGTGATACAGTTCCCATATACTTTGGCCCTCTGGGATGTGCCTGAGGTCACTGGGAAGTTAACACTCTCAATTTTTTGGTCCAAGTGTCAGTGTGATTCTAGGCCTTACTGACACAGAGCTATAGAGGTTAGAATAGAGAATTTATATTTCCATCCAAGTAAAGCATCTGTAAAATGATTTGAAAACACTTCTGTAAGCATAACAGATGGGCTACACACAAAACTAGTACCACAGCCACATGTGTCAACTTAATACAGAAAAAATCCAGAAGAAAAACATTTAGAAAATGGATATTTTCTGAAGTTATTTCTACAGATATGTCTGTGCAAAAAGCCAAAAAAGTACAAAAAAAACCCTTCTCAAATACAAAAACACATCCACATCAATCTAACACATACTTGAAATAACTATATGCATAAATTTAGAAATAAGTAACTTTAAATTGATGAAATGGTGAAATAATAATAACTAAGGCCTTGTTTTTGCTTTGAAACAACTGCAGCCATCACAGGGTTAAAACTTTCTGTCAAGTTTGGTATCAATCAATTCGTCTTCTTATTAGCTAAACAGGTAGGCCAGTTTCATAACATCTAGTTTCAACTGGAAGAAATAGATGTCAATCTTTCCCACGTTGGTCCTCCCTGAACTCTACGACATGCTTGGCTTCTATTAGGGCCAGCTTGGGTTACACTAGAGGGATTGGCCAATAACAAACTGCATTGGAATGCTTAGATGTCAGAGAATCGGCAGGTGTGCTCAGTAACAGTGTTGCAGCCCCGGGGGAGAAGAGAGAAGCAATCAAAACCCACAAATGATAAAATGTTTAGCTTTCTTTCCGTTGAAACTCGGCCAGAAACTACAAGATTGTGAGGGGACCAGCTCGTTTTGGATAAAATGGCCTGGATATTCTAATTCCTTGCATTGTTGGCAATGTAGGAAAAAAGGTTTTTGGCGATCTTTCACTGCTGTGAGTAAAGACACAAGAAGAAATGTATGGATGCACACTCGACTTTAGACACTAGTTAGTATATCTTTTTGTCGTTCTTTACTTCATAACCGGATTATAACTATAACTCAGTCATCCTATGCTTTGTGTGTGGGCTTAATCGAATCACGAGACTCTGAGCTTTCAAATGGTGTGCTGCATGAGCGTGTTTATGAAGATGTAATGCTTGCAATTTATGAGAACGTATGAGTGGAGAAAACGTTTTCTCTTAAGTGGAGAAAACGTTTTCTCTTAAGTGGAGAAAACGGTCCCGTCACCGGGACAGTGTCGGCCTTAATAACTATTTTTAATTTCTATTTATATTATGTGTGCAGGTGAGCATGGTCTGCAATCAGTTTCAGGGGGAGACAGGTGTGGGCGTGGCTAACGAGAGCAGAGCCTGCCAGGTGAGTTCATTAACACAGCTGGAGCTTATCATCTAATTACACTCCCCCTTTATAAGCAGAGTTGTGCGGTGCTTACAGATGACAGCCACACACCACAGACAGAAGGAAGCGGCTCTGTGAGATTTTGGTTTTTTGAACTGTGTTAGAAACTCTGAGTAACTGGACTGTGCGCGCAAGAAGCCGGGAAACCAGAGACATACGGTCAGAAAGTCTGTGAATTTACAATATCAATGTGTCAGGAGGGTTACATTAGGTGAAATGTTCATGCCATATGGGACCTTTAAGCTTCCTTCTAAAAAGGAATGGGAAAAAAAAATAAAATAAAGGCTGAAAATGCCCCCAAAAAATAAAATAAAGAAATGTGTCTTGAAATAATGCTGTCCTCCAGACACAGCTTTTAGCCTTTAAGTTACGACTTCAAATCACGACTCACAACTTGGTAGCATTCAGGCAATGTCACCACAAACACTTCTAGCTAGCGCTAGCTAGCGGCTGCCTACCGTCTACCTACTCTTGACATTAGCTAGTGTTACTTAGCGTTAGCTAGCGTTAGTTAACGTAAGCTGGCTAGCAGCTACCTACCGGCTACCTACCGTTGACATTAGCTAGCGATAGCTGATATCAGAGATTTCTAGCCTGCAACATATTTTTGGGCCAGCATCATCAAATTATAGAAAGACAGAAGACATTTTGACATTGTGTCACAGTAGGAAAAGCACCGGTGGAGACAATAACATTAATTATGATGGCAGAAGTCCCTTTAGCTGCTTCAGTTGTGCACGCTGACTCACTGTCACGACTTACTAGGACACTTGGATAGCACTGCCACGTCTTTAAAGTCAGGAGTAACACCAAGTCATAGGGTGTTTCCCAATGTCAAGGAAGGATCCTCAAAAGCCAGAATTTGGAGGATGCCACCTCAACGGCATCCAACGCCCGCGAAGGACCGTTCCAATGTCAAGAATCCTCCGAATTCCTCCAAGGACTCAGTCCTTCATTCATAAAATTTCCCATAGACAGAGAAGGATGCATATGTGTATCCTTCGCGGTCCCAATCACCCACAATCCTATGCGCGGGCCTTGGGCTCGTTAAAATAATAATAGGGACCTCAGCGGGAGTTCGAGCGGCATGGCTGACGGTGAAGTTATAATTTAAATCTTAGTGTGTGCCGTACATTTGTTATCACCGTTAATGTTTACATTAATGTCAAGCTTAACGCTTAATGGTTGTACAAATTCCTATAATAATTAGGTAGATACACCCGAGCTAACGTTAGCTAACTGAACCTATTATATAATATTCTGCTGTTAGCTAGCTAGGTTGCTGTCTTTGTAAAGTTTAATGCACGGTGGCATATATCTCTCTTTATATGCCTTTACCGTATATGCGTAACGTAGCAGAGATTTAGAAAGTTTGTGTGTTTATCACTGGTTGTATCTGTAGACGGGAGTAACACTGCACCATGTAACTTCACTAACAACGTTTAACGAAGGCTGACATGTATAGAACTCTCGTGTAATAACGGTATGTATAGCATTATAACGTAACATCTTTATGTTGTGTTAACTTTTTTAACAGGGACTAACGGAGGCGGTCACCAAGGACGGCAAAGCCACGACCAGCAGGGAGACAGAGGCCAAAGAGAGATGTTGAATACATATTGCTATATTAAAGAGCTTTCTAACAAAAAATGCTTTAAATTAACTGGTTTGTCCGTGTCATTAAGTTCTTGGGCGTGTTTATATAATAAACTATTATTGTTACTGTTATTTCCGTTAAATTTTGACGTGGAATTGTTCTGATGCTGTTGTAACAACTCGTAAGGTGTACATGTTCAAACATTACTATATACTGTACACACAAGTATATTATTCAACATGAAGGGCGATCAGACAGCTGCCGATGATGGTGTTGCTTGCAGACTGCAGACAAGGAGAAGGTTTTAGGTTAGTCAACCTGTCCTGTTACAGTTGCATCACAAGTATATTACAGGGCTGCCAACTCTCACGCATTGGCCGTGAGACACACGCATTTGACTGGTTTCACACGCGCACACGCCACACCCCCGATTTCTCACGCTGAAGTGTCAACCCGGTCGGTCAAATTTATGAAAGATGAGTTTATCTATGTTTTTACCTGTTGAGCCACTTGTGATCGACTAGTTGTGCTTTCAGAGACTGTGAGTGGGTTCAAGAGCGCTCCCTGTCTGTGGAATTTTCAAATTGTCGCCAAAATGAGAACATTTTTTTCACGAGCCTCCCAGGTGCATTTCCCCTGCTTCAGGTATGTGCTCTGAGTATTACAGACCCGTCCGGCGCTTCAGGTATGAGCTCTGATTATCACAGCCGTCCGTCGCTTCGTGTCCACTCTCTCGTAAAGATAGAGGTGAGCAGCGCGGCTGGTAGTGTAGCAACTTCAGTTCATTGTAGTGGACCGCTCGCTGGGGGCTGTGACGCGTTGCATCCATGCGTAGTCCTCCGAAAAGAGCAGCGTACAGCCACTAAACTCTGTCAGAGACCAGAAACCCAAATGGGCCTCTGCGTCTGTCAGACGGTCTGAATGAGATCTACCATATCAGCGGAGGAATGACATGCAAACAGACTATATTACAACTCTCACATCTCGGACAACAGAGATGGAGGAGTTATGTGAAAAAAGTTGTAAATATGAGCAGAAAATGGTGAAACACACCTGAGCTATACTAGCCTATATATACCTATATAATAATATATATATATATATAATATATATATATATATATATATATATATATATATATACGATACTGCAACGTTGGGCCACTATGTGCATCTCTAACCTCTGATCTCTAAATGTAACTGTAATAATTAATTGATTTTTAAAATGAACAAATAGTCTTTATTTTCACAAAATAAAAACAGTAAGTGGGGCCCAAGGATGACAGCCAAACATTACTGAACATGGCACAAAGGTTAAAGGATTGAAATTTATGCAACTCAGTGGTTCTCATTCTTAGAATTTCAGTGGTCTAAGTGACCCTAACATTAATTTAATTTGGGTCCCTGGCCCTACACACATGGACCTGGATGTGTCACCACAACCCAAATCTTCTCAGCTGTTGCTGACTCTGCTACTGTTCTTCATGTGTTCATTAGTTTGCACATTGTTTGGGTCAGTGTTATTTATTTATATTATTAGTTTAGTTAGTATGTTTTATATGAATCTAATGCTAGGTAGTGATGAGTCCTGTTGATAAGCAACAACACAAGGCTTCCCTAACCTTCTACATTCACACAGTAATACTGTTTTCTTGATCATTTTTTTTTTTGCGAAATTATAAAAATGTTAGAGGTGTCCCAAAATTCCATTAATGTTATTTTTCAAATTTTCCAGGTGGGTCAACAAGTGACTGGGCAATAAGTCCCTCAGGGGAGTCCCGATCCAGCACAGTACCATAATACCATTTAAATCCCTAAAGGATAAAGACCAAAAGAATTGCTTTGTACGCGGCAAAATTGGGTTGGCCCCCCCAAAATTCTCACGCTGAAGTGGTTTGGAAAAGTTGCAGCCTGATTATACAGGTAAAGCACTGTGTAGTTTTCTTCATCAGAACGTAACAACCCTTGACCATTACACACACCTACCTTTACTGTGGTGGCGGATTTTTATCAATGGTATGACTTTCAGTTTTGACACGTGTCAACAGTATTATTTAATCTTTCTCACTACAGTTTACTGCATGTCATACCTGCCTGGGTAGCTCATTAGCTGGTTAACCTTGTAGTTGCTGATAATATTTTCATTTCTGACCTGTAAAATAAGCTAATCTTACATGTATGCAGTAAACTGCAGCTAATTTTAAATCGCTTCTTTTTTTTTTAAACATGTATCACAGATGCATCTGAATATAATTGTTGACTTTATAGTAAATAATTGAAGTTTACTCTGTCCAGGTCACAATTGATGGGAAAATAGACCTTGAAAAACTTAATATTAATACACAAGCCCAAGAACTTAATGACACGGACAAACCAGTTAATTTAAAGCATTTATTGTTAGAAAGACAATCTTAATATAGCAAATAATGTATTAACATCTCTCTTTGGCCTCTGTCTCCCGTGGTCGTGGCTTTGCGTCCCTGGTGAACGCCCCGTTAGTCCTGTTAAAAGACAGTTAAAAACATAAAGATGTTTAACTACGTATGAATGCTATAAACATACCGTTATTACACGGGAGTGCTCATACATGTCAGCCTTGTTGAACGGGGCTAGTGAAGTTAACATGGTGCAGTGATGATTCCCGTTACAGATACAACCAGTGTATAAACACCAACTTTCTAAATCTTGCTATTGCTAACGTTACGCATTTACGATAACGGCATATAAAGAGATGAACTGCACATTAAACTTTACAAAGACGGCAACCTAGCTAGCTAACAGCGAATGTTAACTGACAGGTTCAGTTAGTTCGTCAGCTCGGGGTGTATCTACCTATTTATAGCAATTGTACAAGCTTTAAAGCGTGTAAGCTTGACATTAATGTAAAACTAACGGTGATAACAAATGTACGGCACACACTAAAGATACTTACATTTAAATTATATCTTCACCGTCAGCGATGCCGCTCGAACTCCCGCTTATATCAGCTGTTTTTTTTTTAAACGAGCCGTCAAAGGCTCGCGCATAGGATGTGGGTGATTTGGGACCGCGAAGGATACACATAGACATCCTTCTCCGTCAATGGGAAATTCTGAATGAAGGACTCCGTCCTCGGAGGAATTCGCGAGGATGCTCGAAATTGGAACGGTCCTTCGACGGACGTTGATGACGTAGCGTCCCTCATGGCTTTGGGGATTCTTCCGTGACTTAAGAAATGGCTGCTGATTCATTTTCTACATCCCAACAGCATAATTTAACAGCACAGTTAACACTTCCACAACCATTTCATCCAGTGTTTGAAATGCAGCAAAAAAATTAAGTGACGCCAGCCCGCAATGACGTGCACTTGATAGCGGCTTCCATTGACAGTCTCCAAATGCTAAGGAGGACTCTGACCTGCTCCTGAAGGATCCTTCCTTGGAAGGACGAGTCCTACCAAGGAAGGATCCTTGACATTGAGAAACACCCAGAGTGTCTGCTGTGAAGGAAGGCCAATGGCTGGAGAAGGGGAAACATGTCATTGTATTGTATTTTTACCTCTACAAAATGTTGCAGCTGTGTTTAACACTCGGAGGTCTCAGCCATTTTTAACCAGTCTTTGGTTTCCCTGGTTTCCTTGTAATAATGCTTATATAACCTCAACCCTGTTTTGCACAATCAAGTTGTAGATCTTTTTTTTTTTCCCAGGACAACCTGGGCTATCTGGATATGTAGGCTGTTGGGATGTCACTTGAATGTATACATTGATAAATTACTATCAATACAGTAGAGTAAGCTGGATCTGAATCTCACAGAAATGGGTTGAAATCACACAAAACAATCATGTGTAAGGCTTTTGGCTTTTGAAAATTATTCTCCCACATCTTGGCAATCAGAGGACAATAAACTACACACTGTCTGTAACTAATACAAATATAACACTCGTTTCAGAATCAGAATCAGAATCAGAAATACTTTATTGATCCCCGACGGGAGAACGCTGTGTTGTAGTTGCCCAATATTATAAATAGAGTAGAAATACAAGAAATAAAGAATATAGGAATTGGATACGTACGGTATTTACATAAAGGAATGTTATATACATATTTACATATTCACATAATTATTTGGATGTGTGAAAGTTAATATAATAATAATAATAATGTGTGTATTTGAGATTGCAACACTGTCAGGCCAGTGTTATGTCAAACAGATAATACAGATAATATTGTCCAGTTTCAACCTCTCTAAGTGTGTGTGTGTGTGTGTGTGTGTGTGTGTTGTTGTGTGTGTGTGTGTGTGTGTGTGTGTGGTGTGTGTCAGACACTTAGAGGGAGGAGTAAAAAAGTTTGATGGCCACAGGCAGGAATGACTTCCTGTGCGCTCTGTAGTGCATTTTGGGAGAATGAGTCTGTCAGTGAAGTGCTCCTGTGATTGAGCAACAAGCCATGGAGTGGGTGCGAGACATTGTCCAAGATGGCATGTAGTTTGGACAGCATCCTCCTATCTGACACCCCCGACAGAGTCCAGATCCACCCCCACGACGTCACTGGCCTTGCGAATCAGTTTGTTGAGTCTTTGGCGTCCGCTACCCTCAGCCTGCGCCCCAGCATGCAACAGCAAAGGGATAGCACTGGCCACCACGACTCATAAAACATCTTCAGCATTGTCCTCAGATGTTGAAGGACCTCAGCCTCCTCAGAAATAGAGACGGCTTTGGCCCTTCCGTAGAGGGCTTGAGTGTTCTTGGCCCAGTCCAGTTTATTGTCCAAGTGCACTCCCAGGTATTGTAGTCCTCCACGATGTCCACACTGACCCCCTGGATGGAAACAGGGCTCACTGCTGCCTTGGCTCTCCTTAGATCCACCACCACTCCTTGGTCTTTGTCACATTGAGCTGGAGATGGTTCTGCTCACTCCATGTGACAAAGTCCCCCCCCACAGCTCTGTACTCAGCCTCGTCCCCCTCGCTGATACATCCACCAGCAGAGACAGACAAAACTTCTGAAGATGGCAGGACTCGTGTGTGTAGTTAAGTCTGTGGTGTAGATGGTGAAAGGAAGGGAGAGGGACAGTCCCCTGCGGGCCCCGGTGTTGCTGACCACTCTGTCTGATACACGTGTTGCAGGCGCACATACTGTGGTCTGCCAGTCAGTAGTCAACAATCCAGGACACAGGGGGGGATCCACCTTCATCGCTGTCAGCTTCTCACCCAGCAGGGCCGCCGGATGGTGTTGAAAGCACTGGAGAAGTCAAAAAACATGACCCTCACCTACGTGCTTGCCGGCCTGTCCAGGTGGGCGTAGATGCGGTTGAGGAAGATGAGGGCGTCCCAACTCCCAACCGGGGCTGGTAGGCGAACTGAGGGGGTCCAGGAAGGTCTCACCATGGGCCGCAGCTGTTCCAGAACCAGTCTCTCCAGGGTCTTCTAATGTGGAGGTCAGTGCCACGGGTCTGTAGTCCTTGGCGTCACTGGGACGTGGCGTCTTTGGCACAGGAACGAGGCAAGATGTCTTCACAGCATGGGGACCCTTTGGAGACTAGGCTCAGGTTGAAGACATGGTGAAAGACTCCACATAGCTGAGGCACAGGCTTTGAGCACCCCAGGTGGATACCACAGGCCTGCACCTTATTAGAGTGGATGTTGGTCAGCTGTCTTCTCACCTGGTCAGCGATGAGGCACACGAGGTCACAGGTGGGGTAGGGGGAGGGGAGTCAGGCTGAGAGAGGTGTTAACCGGAGGGCTGAGGAGGGGGTAGGCGCTCCTGGAAGGAGGACAAGGGACAGTGAGGGGGGGAGGGGGAAGTAGTGGGGTTGGAGGTGAGACAGCAGTTGTGTTAATGGGGGGATGGGCAGGAGCAGGAGCATCAAATCTGTTAAAGAACAGATTGAGTTCGTTGGCCCTGTCCAAGCTGCCTTCAACTCCTCTGCTGCCAGCTGGTCTGAAGCCAGTGATGGTCCTCATTCCGCTCCAGACCTCCCTCATGTTGTTCTGCTGGAGTTTACGCTCCAGCTTCCTCCTGTACTTCTCCTTAGCCTCCCTGATCTTCACCTTCAGGTCCCCCTGAATGGCCCTCACCTCCTCCCTATTCCCAGCTCTGAAAGCCCTCCTCTTAGCATTCAGGATGTTCTTGATGTCCTTTGTTACCCACGGTTTGTTGTTTGGGTAACACTGAACAGTCCTTGCTGGGACAGTGCAGTCCACACAGAAGTTTATGTAATCTGAGATACACTCAGTCAGCCCATCTATGTCCTCTCCATGTGGCTCACAGAGTGCATCCCAGTCTGTCACCTCAAAACATCCCTGAAGTGTCTCATAGGCCTCCTCCGACCATCTCCTCACTGTCCTTGAGGTCAGAGGTTGCCTTTTCACCAGAGGCACATAGCAGGGTTTGATGTGAACCAGGTTGTGGTCGGATCTGCCCAGTGGGGGAAGGGGGGAAGAGCTGTATGCGTCCCTGACATTAGCATACAGCAGGTCCAGGGTCCTCTCCTCTCTGGTATGGCAGCTCACGTACTGGGTGAAGTTAGTTAGTGTGGAGGTCATGGTGACATGGTTGAAGTCACCCGAGATCACAATGAGGGCACTCGGGTGTTGAGTCTGGAGTTGGGCAATGGCGGTGTGGGTGACGTTACACGCCGACGTCGTGTTGGCGAGGGGCGGAATGTAAACAGCAACGGCGATGGCATGTGAGATTTCACGTGGCAGATAATATGGCCGGAGTCCCACAGCGAGCAGTTCAACGTCCGGGCTACAGATACGCTGTTAACCGAATGTGACCGGGATTACACCATCTGTTTGTAACTAGAACGGCAAGCCCCCGCCTTTACGCTTACCGCTCTCGGTGCAGTCCCTGTCGTCCCGAACAGTCTGAAAGCCGTTGATGGAGACGTTGTGGTCGGGAATGTCCGAGTGTAGCCAAGTCTCCGTGAAGCACATTAGACTACACTCCCTGTACTCCCGCTGACTCCGGACTAACGCTGTTAGCTCGTCCATCTTATTAGCCAGTGACCTCACATTGCCCATGATGAGAGAGGGGAGACACGGCTTAAAACTCCTTCTCCTAAGCCTTCGTTGCCTGGACCCCTCTCTCTTCCCTCGCCGTTTCATTCCACCTCTGCATCCTCGATGTGTCCTCCTCCAGATTTCCGTGGGGATGTCTGTGGGCCGGGGCGCCCAAGACGGCGCCTTGTTCGGCTTCAGCGCAATCAGCTGGTCCCGAGTGTAAACAAAGCGGGCATTAAGTTGCTTCGCGACGGTGCCATGGCTTTCCAAAATTCTCCCAACTCGCATAATTTGGGAGAGTGTAGTAAAGTTGTGACTTAGTGTCTGGAAGTCACACACGTAAGAAACAAAAAAAAGACGGTTGAAAAGAAACAAAAAAGACAATTAAAGTTAAAGTAAGAAGACTGAAGACGGAGCAACTACAACAGGCTGCATGCACGTTGGCGCATGCGCCCATAAAATTCCATGTGTATCATCCAAAAAGTTAGTTGTGCCATCTCCAATGCATTTCCTGTCTGCTCAGAATTTATGCATTATTTATTGCATTTATGCTTATATATCATTATCTTAGCCCATTCCACATTTAGTAGCAGGAAAGTAGCACAGTAAGGACGGGGGCAACATCTCAATGTTGATTGAAAACACCAAAAAAGAATATATTCAGAAAGACAGCCACTAATTGGTCAACACTCACCTGAGAGCATTTCAGGAGTCAAGATGGCTGGAGCCAGTAAATGAATTTATCGTTCCTGAGTTATTGTGCAAAGTCTCAGAAAAGACAGTTCCAGACTGGATTACAAAGCTTCTGGAAGACCCAGGGGAAAACCTCTCTGGAAAGGGTCAGATTCTAGTTACCATTCTAGTTATCGTGGTAAAGAATAAAGCTATTGTGAAATGGTGTGGAACATTATGTAACTTGAATTATGGATTCATAATTATGGATTTATTGTACAAAGACAGTGTAATTCCATGATCTATTAAGAAGCTTCTGGAGGATCTACAATTGCATGGAAGACCTCGTTGAAACAGCACATTGCTCTGCTTCTAAACAAAGAAAGTAAGTCTCTAATTGTCTAACTTTATGTAAAAACATTCAAACATACATTTCAGACACGTAGCCTACTCAAAATACGGATCCAGAGAAACAATAATATGACCATGAATACATACATTTTTTTTATTAACAAATCTATTTATAGGGGGATGGATAAACAATTATACAAAATAAGTGCCAATACAAAATACATTACAAGTACAGTTTGCCAGCTAAAACCAGTTACCGATGAATACAGCGTTTCTCATGTACAAATTTAAAAGGAAAGATATATGTACATTCAATTGTGATTGATGATTGGTTTTACATAATATATGAAGCATCATTTGTGTCCAAAAACTGCATTTGTTTAGAATATCTAAGAATAAAGATTTGTAGGCTCTGCATCGTATTCATTGGAAGTATTGAATATGACACTAATATATGGTGCAAACCGGTCTCACGGCAGTTTGTGAAATGGTCATGTTATTTTGATCTATTGATTCGTTAACAGGGACACAACTTTCTCGTTTTTTTTGTGGTGGTCATTATGAAATGAATTGCAGCCTGGACACGATCCGCAGTCTCTGAGGGACGCAACAACAGTAATGTAACGCCACACGCCGGCGAGACCAACGGGACAGACCGCCACACGCGGGACGCTCTACAACAACGGGACGGTTGTGGCAGCACTCAGGTGAATTGGCATCTCGCCACACTACTGGTACTTGAACCAGCAACCCTCCAGTTCCCAACCCAACTCCCAACAGACTGAGCTACTGCCACCCGAGTAATGTCACCATTTCATGAACTGCCATGAGACTGGGCTGTAATGTACCCATCTGCACTGAGCCCGTCTGTCCCTGTCTCAACATCATCCTGTTTTTGTCTCTGTCCAGTTCCTACCCCCCCCGTTCCCATGCATATGCTGTTCCTACTAGAAATTAGCTTGACTTATATTTGACAGACTATTCGCTGCCAAACCCATAAAGTATCCCCCAGGCTCCTTGCCCCTCTCCCAGTGCCCTCCATCTTTACATCTTCACTCAAAACAAGGCCATGACAGAAACTGCATCTGCATTTCTGTTTGAAAATAAGATGAGAATTATGGCCTCTGGCCATCAAAAGCACACGACCGCCACAGTTTTAATCCACTATTCCTTGTTTGCTTCCGCCGGGCTTTCCTTTCCTTCCTCTCCTCGCCTCTCCATGCATGGCACAGAACCACAGCCGTGGCTAGTGAGACGTTCTGACACAATACTGGGAACTTTGCCAAGGCATGTGTAAGACAGGAAGAAAATCCAATGGGAGACCATTGTAATTAGTCCAATAAATGTTTTCACTTGGATATATTCGAAACAAAGCAGGGCTTATTACAGCGCGCGTGGGTTTTATTGTGGGAGCTTGTAAGCGGATGATGTCTTCTGCACGGAGTCAAAGGGCACTGCTTTTCTCTGGCAATGAAACAATTTAACAGGAGCCCCTGCACCAACAAAACCTGTGTTCTGCTACTGTGGATGCAAAAAAATGAAACTGCTACTCTATTTCCTAGTATGAGGATGTAATAAATGCATTCATGGATGTTGCATTAATGTAAGCTCTTTTATAAGATACAAATAATAGATACCACTGCAGAGGCACACTGGTTTTAACTAGGTAACATGGATGCTTTCATTAAATACGCTACTGATCCTTGCGAGATACTTTTATAGAAACTGCACAGTAATGATATTTAAATTGGATTATAGTGCTTCTGAAACTGTGTTTATACAGTAGAGTAGACAGCCATGCTCTTACATGCCCAGAACAACATTTCGTAACCTGTAATACCTCTGATTCGGAGATGCCAACACACACAACCCTGACTTTAATGGGCTCGGGCCGACAGTAAGGGCCCTGAAGGCTCCTGCCATAGATGTGGCTTTCCTGAGGTTGTCGGTGGGGGAGGGGGCTAGAGGGGGCAGATAGGGGGTCAGGCACATTCACCACTGGGTTTCGGCCGGCCCAAATTGCTGCCACATGACTGGCTTGTGCAGTTGTGATTAAGGAAACAGAGGGATGGAGGTGTAGAAGAGGGTTTCTGGGGCGGCCGCTAGCTCACCCAGTAAGAGTGTTCGCCCCCCTGTAGACTGAGTCCTTTACAGTGGCCCGGGTTGAAATCTGACCTGCGGCCCTTTACTGCGTGTGCTTCCCTGTCTTTCTCTCCCCTTTCCTGTCTATCCACTATCAAATAAAGGGAAAAGCCCCAAAAAAGAATCTTGATTAAAAAAATAAGATGGTTTCTGAGTAATGTGGATGGGTTGGAGCACAGGGTGAAATGCTAAACACAGAGTAAAGATGTAAAGTGGTGGGGGTGGGGAAAGCAATCTATAGTCATATGTATCAGAATGGTTTTTGAGACTAACTTTCTTTTAATCAATTCATTTCCCTTGCAACCATAGTTTTGAATTCATTTTTAATTTTTAATTACCAATGATTTACCTAAATGTTTTCTGTTAATACGGCTACGCTGACGCCAACTACATCATGTCAGTTTCCAGCAAAACAGAACAAAAGCAGCTGTTTCTTTACAAATGAAAGACTGACTGACTGCCTGCTGATACGTGATGTGCATTCTTCTTAGACAAACTATTAGTTTATAGAAATGTCCCATGATATATTGTCTCTAGAAGTGTATTTTTCAACTTTCGGTTTTGTTAAAGAAGGAAATGAAATACAAATTGAATCGGCACCCACGAAAGAATCAAATCAGGACTAAAGCATATCATCCCAGCCCTATGAAGTGGGGTGACTGGGTGTGTAATATAACCATCAATGAGTGATATCAGAGGCCATTTGCATTGTGGTCGCCATGTGGTAAGCCTGCAAAGCATTCAGTCAAAGAGCTTCCACTGGCCTCTAATTTGCTGCGCCTGTGTCCTGTGTTTGTTAATTAAGCCACAAGATAGCCGGTCAGACTCAACAGTCTGCTGCTCGGCTCCCTGGGAGGCGATATATTTAGCCTCCCCGTGTGGCCCTGCGGGGTGGTTGTTTTGAGGCGACAGAGCTGTCTGTTGCGGCCCGCTCGGTCGCAGCCTGTCACGCCTGTCAAAATGTTTGTGAAGTGAAGAAGCCAGAAAGCTGTGGTCTCGTGCCAAGAAAAGGGGCTTCGCTCACACTCAGCGCGTAATGACAGAGCAACACAAAGGTTGGACTCTGTTCTGTGGATGGCGGCCTACTGTGGAGTCTTTGCCTCTGAGCAGTAAACAAACTTCTTTTTATTCTTTTATCGAGCGTCACAGCAGAGAGTAACCATATGTGTGTGTGTGTCGGGGGGGGGGACTTATTTGTGCAGTACCCATCTTCTGTTTCAATCTCATTAAACGTACCTAGACTACAATTAGCATGGAATCTTAATTTGCCTGGAAAGTTAATTAATCCATATAACTTTCAAGGCAGGCTCGTAAAGGCTTACGCTCGTAAGGCTGTAATACGTTATTGGAAGCATTTGCAATGGAAATGCTTAGTTTTCCAGCCACCCAGGAGTATTTAGTAAGCAAAATGGCCTTTTCAACACCGCATCTTGTCCCCTTTTTAAATTCTTAACACCCACCACTTATTCCAATCAGGCAGTCAAAATGAGGCACACTGGAAATCGCTCCCGTTTTATCCATGTCGCTTTACACCCAGCTTTTATAACGTAACGTGGCAAGCATTACACGATGAGGGACTAATGATATATTTTCTCAGCTGGAACGTGGGAAGTGCACCGCGGACCTGAAACAGTGTAGAGTTCTCAGTAAATTAGTGTGTGCCGCTAAGTGAAAAGTGAACAGCTTGCCAGAGCTGTACTGGCTCGGGACCCATAGGGAACCCGCTATACCGCACAGTGGGAGGGAGAGCCACAGGAGATATTGAACCTATGGGGAAAGGAAGCCCTCTGTCAGCTAGAAGTCAGCGAGACTCTCTGAAAACCCAGACTTCACCCTCTGACAGCTCGGAAATATCCATTTTAATAAGGGGGAAAAGTGGATTTGGCCAGACATCTTTGTTCCTCCCATGGAAACTCATCTGTCCTGGTGTGAGGCGACACCCTCAGTGACTTCTAACTAAAGGCTTGAGCACACAACAGACTTCTGCAGACCAGTAGGCCCCACCAAATGTACCCCCAAACTGGTCCTATGGTATCTCTGAAAATGAATTCACTTAAAATCCACTCTGAATGAGCTCCTCCGACTACTGCAGGCTGTCTAAGTAAGTCAGTCGTTTTAATTAGTATTTAAATTTTTGTTCTCTCACATTTTTGTCTTTTCTTTTTTTTTGGGGGGGGGGGTTGTTCTACAAGACGGTTGTTTTAGAGTCTACTAGATTCATTTGGAAGTTGCTCTGGATAAACTCCAATGGACTCCCAAAACGACACACACGTAAAACACGTCGTCGTGTCGACGTGTTTTACGTACATTAAACAAGTACGAAACGTTCAGTTCAGTTTAAGCTGCTTCCCAAGTCTCTTATTTGATATCTCTTTGCTCCTATCTTGAGCAAGAAGTCCTTCCAAAGCTCTTATACCTTCCCCGAGGAGCTAGGATCGAGGAGGGATCTCTGAGGAGCTATGAGCGAGGATACGCGAGAGCAGCCGTCCCAGATGAAGCTGAAAGCCATTGCTTACTCTCAGTAGCAAATCCAGAAATAAACCCAAAAAGTTCTGGCAGCTCATTAGCCGGACTTTTCCCCGTAGTTGAAAAACGGAACATTTGAAATTTCTTCTTTTTTTTTTAAAGCGACAAAAGACGCCGAAAGCAACAAAAACATCGGACAGCCCTCAGAGAGGTCGAAAAAAAGCAACAAAAACGTTGTGTAAAGGGTCACAAAAGTTGAAAAAAAAGCAACAACGTGGACTTTAATCTCCCAAAACCAGCCTCCGTGGAGGATAAAAGATGACGGAGCACATGTCATGTAATTTTAAATGTAATAAAACAAATATACAACTGTGAAACACATTATGTTTGGAGAATTTCTGTTACGGTTCAACCCTGTCATGACCCCTTAATCTTACATTTTACTTTATTAGCCGCCAAGAAATACTCTAAACTCTAATACGATGTGCAAATGAAACCAATGTGTCAGTATTTTTAGATTTCTTTGTTTATAGTTTTTTTTAATTTTTTTAATCTGCCAAATAATACATTCATACAACTGTTAATACACAGGTATTTCTTAGTGTATTGAACCCAAGAATCATTACCAGACCACTAGGCCACCAGGACATCCCATAAGGACATCCCCCTGATGTTACCAGTGTGCAGCTGCGTAGTGCATGTCGTTTAGAGTTTTTTGGAAACAACCTCCTACATTACACGTTTCCAGTGTGCTCCAGCACATTGTATCAGTCTACATGCTCTGTAAACTCGTCGCGGTCTTGCGTAACAGAGGCAT
The DNA here is from genome assembly GCF_008692095.1 of Etheostoma spectabile. Lineage (NCBI taxonomy): Eukaryota > Metazoa > Chordata > Actinopteri > Perciformes > Percidae > Etheostoma > Etheostoma spectabile. Next base: position 28,997,546 of record NC_045738.1, on the reverse strand, counting down.
TTCCCTGGATGCATTGTCTGGTCATAAGGACAAACACAGAAATAGATCTCGTAATCACGTGTACTTTTCCTTTAAGTACTTTCAATGGAGCAGCGTGTTTCTTACAAATAACGATGGCTCCTTTGAAGGCCGCTCAATCTGTTTCCTCCAAAGATTCAATTAGGAACTGCAGAAATGCTCACAACGGCTTGAACTCTACATTGGTTAACTTAAATTTAAATGTTTAAGAGAGCCACATTACCTTTTTTATGATTTTGATTATAATGGGGTCTTATTTAAAACACATGGGTGTAGTAATATTCAGCAGCTGCGCAGCTCTGCCTCTGGGGCATTCTTTGTTCAGCTAGGAGGAAGGGGGGGGGGGGGGGGGGGGGGGGGGGGGGAAGAAAAAACGTCCACATGCTAACATTTACACAGTGATTTCTTTTAATTGCACTCTACTTTTTAATTTGCCCTGGACTAATGCTTTTAAAAGTAGGACTGGAGGTATTTTATTGAGGTCATGCCTAGTGCCGGACCAAGTTTTCCTGATTGCTGAGGCCTTGTGCCCTGGCTCTTTCCAACCTGACAACCTGCGTTGCTCCTTTCATTCCCTCTGTCAAACATGCCACACAGCATTTGGACATGAAAAGGCAAAGGGGGCACACTGACTGGGCGAGCTTCCTCCAGGTCCCCTCTTCAAAGGGTCACGATAAATTAGCGTTCCATGTACTGGGTGAGCGGCGGAGACGAAAAAGAATCAGGTTTAAAAAGTGGGGTTGACCTGGAAACGCAGATGGCCCTAATAGATATATCTAGCTTTTTTTTTTTTTTTTTAAAGGAAAGAGAAGAATGTTAACCCGATCCTAATCTAAGCAGCTAGAGGGCAGGCGTCAGATTTAGTTAAACACTTCCGGTCGTAATAAAGCATTTGTCAGATCGGTGAAAAAAAACAACACACAGTTTTTTAGGCTGATTATAATTTTTGGCCTTTGTGACATCTTGGGTCCTCTGATACTGCATATCAGAAGCAACATTTCCCTCCTGATATTTACGAGCAGCCAGTCACTGTGACTCTAAATGTCTTATGTCTCGACACTCTGCACTGCAGCAGCCGCCGGCGGTGTGTGTGCGGAGAAGCTGGCAGAGGCCGATCAGCAGTAAAACAAGCCTGTGTCTGGACCGCGTGACAGCGCTGTCCTCCAGTGATGACTACCTCCATAAAGACGCCACCAGAGAGCAAACAGAGTCAGGTCAATTGCAGAGAAATCAATTAAAAATAACTGTTTATCTACGAGTTAGATCTGACCTCTAAATCCCAAGTTTTACTTTCCCCTATCTTAGCCGCCATAAAATACTCCGTTTAATGATGGCAGTTTCCCAAAGACTAAAGACACTGCATCATCCTGCAAGGCTGTGTGTTTTGTGTGTGTAAGGATGAAACCAATGTGTCAGCTCTTTAGATTTTACATTTTTTTATGTGTTTGAATCTGTTAAAATATACATTCATACAACTGTTAATACACAGGTATTTCTTTTGGGTTTTTTTCCCCAAAGATGACTTTTTCAGGCATTTTAGGCCTTTATTTCCACAGGACAGAGGAAGACATGAAAGGGACAAGACGGGGAATGCCAAACCTCTATATATGTGCGCCCACTCTACCCACTGAGCCAACCTGACCACAATACACAGGTATTTCTTAGTGTATTGAACCCAGGAATCCATTACAAGACCACTAGGCCACCAGGACATCCCATAATCCCGATGTTACCAGTGTGCAGCTGCGTAGTGCATGCAGTTTTGAGTTTTTTTTGTAAACAACCTCCTACATTACACGTCTCCAGCAGATTGGACCAGTCAACATGCTCTGTAAACTCTAAACTTTATTTCTATTCATTTTTAAAAAAACCTTTTTTCCTCTGTTTTTTGTCTTTGTTTTGTTTAATAGCTTCAGAGGTGGCAGTCTGTAAAAACCTGCGATTAAAACCAACCTCGCCCTGCCAAAAGGTAATTATCCTCAATATTTTCCTGTGATTAAATGTCCATTTCTATTGCCAGTTTCTACAACTTTGATCCAACCTTTACCCATGTTGTGATTGCTGTTCTGCCCAGTGCTGCTCTACGCTGATAGGGCTCTCCTGAGAGAGATGTTAGACGTTTCAAGTTGGGTTTTGGGGGTTTTAAAGCTGTAGTGCAGACCTGGGCATCTTACGGCCCGCGGACCACATCCGGCCCTTTGTGCGTCCCTGTCCGGCCCGCGTGAGGCCAATCATAAATTACAAAATAAATTAAAAAAATATCTATGTCGAGTGTGCAATACAACGGTGCTGCTTTTGTTTTGAAAAGCGTTGTTTGTGTTACTTCCGTGTGGACGTATGCACGTGCGTGATTGTGAGTGAAGGTGAACAGCGGCAATCACAAATTACAAAATAAATTGTAAAAAACATCTATGTCGTGCGTGCAATACAATTGTGCTGCTTTTATTTTGAAAAGTGTTATTTTATGGACGTATGTCCGTGTGTAACCTGTGAGTGAAGGTGCACAGCGACAAGTGATGCCCGGTTACCCCCGAGGTGTCCGCTCACGCTAAAAAAAGAAAAGTTGATGACGAATGCCGTGTTTTCAACAAGACATGGACTGCCAAGTACTTCTTTACAGAAATTAGAGGTAAAGCCGTGTGCTTAATTTGTGGTGCACAGGTTGCTGTTTAAAGATTATAATCTGAATCGCCACTACACGACGAAGCACGAGGAGAAATACCGGAATCTGTCTAATGACGCTCAAGGGAGGCTGATGGTTGATGGTAAAACTGCAAACCCAACTAGGACTTTTAACCAAACTTCACACCCCCAGAGATGCAGTTTCAATCAACAATTCAATGATTGTTTTAGTTGTCTTATTTTAATTTCATTTTAATTTCACATAGCCTAATATAAATATTTAAGGATTAAG
>NC_045738.1:28984017-28994589 GCF_008692095.1 Etheostoma spectabile | reverse complement strand
GTAACTTTATACAAAGCAGATTGCTTTTGATGTTTTATTTAAACTCTTAATCCTTAAATATTTATATTAGCTATTGGAAATTAAATGAAATTAAAATAAGACAACTAAAACATCATTGAATTGTTGATTGAAACTGCATCTCTGGGGGTGTGAAGTTTGGTTAAAAGTCCTAGTTGGTGTGCAGTTACCATCAACCATCACCTCCCTTGAGCGTCATTAGACGATTCCGGTATTTCTCCTCGTGCTTCGTCGTGTAGTGGCATTCAGATTATATCTTTAAACAGCAACCTGTGCACCACAAATAAGCCACGGCTTTACCTCTAATTTCTGTAAAGAAGTACTTGGCAGTCCATGCTTGTTGAAAACCACGCATTCGTCATCAACTTTTCTTTTTTTGCGTGAGCGGACACCTCGGGACCGGGCATCACTTGTCGCTGTGCACCTTCACTCACAGGTTACACACGGCATACGTCCATAAAATAACCTTTTTCAAAATAAAGCAGCACAATTGTATTGCACGCACGACATAGATGTTTTTTTACAATTTATTTTGTAATTGTATGTGCCGCTGTTCACCTTCACTCACACAACGCACGGGCATACGTCCACACGGAAGTAACACACAACAACGCTTTTCAAACAAAAGCAGCACCGTTGTATTGCACACTCGACATAGATATTTTTTTTATTATTTTGTAATTTGATTTGGCCTCACGCGGGCCGGACAGGGACGCACAAGGGCCGGATGTGGCCCGCGGCGCGTAAGATGCCCAGGTCTGCACTACAGCTTTAAAACCCCCAAAACCCAACTTGAAACGTCTAACATCTCTCTCAGGAGAGCCCTATCAGCGTAGAGCAGCACTGGGCAGAACAGCAATCACAACATGGGTAAAGGTTGGATCAAAGTTGTAGAAACTGGCAATAGAAAGGGACATTTAATCACAGGAAAATATTGAGGATAATTACCTTTTGGCAGGGCGAGGTTGTTTTTAATCGCAGGTTTTTACAGACTGCCACCTCTGAAGCTATTAACAAAACAAAGACAAAAACAGGGAAAAAAGTTTTTTTAAAAATGAATAGAAATAAAGTTTAGAGTTTACAGAGCATGTTGACTGGTCCAATCTGCTGGAGACGTAATGTAGGAGGTTGTTTACAAAAAAAACTCAAAACTGCATGCACTACGCAGCTGCACACTGGTACTCGGATTATGGGATGTCCTGGTGGCCTAGTGGTCTTGTAATGGATTCCTGGGTTCAATCACTAAGAAATACCTGTGTATTGTGGTCAGGTGGCTCAGTGGGTAGTGGGCGCACATATATAAGGTTTGGCATTCCCGCTCTTGTCCCTTTCATGTCTTCCTCTGTCCTGTGGAAATAAGGCCTAAAATGCCTGAAAAAGTCATCTTTGGGGAAAAAACCCAAAGAAATACCTGTATTAACAGTTGTATGATGTATATTTTAACAGATTCACACAATAAAAAATGTAAAATCTAAGAGCTGACACATTGGTTCATCCTTACACACACAAAACACCAGCCTTGCAGGATGATGCAGTGTCTTTAGTCTTTGGGAAACTGCCATCATTAAACGGAGTATTTTATGCGCTAAGATAGGGGAAAGTAAAACTTGGGATTTAGAGGTCAGATCTAACTCTGTAGATAACAGTATTTAATTGATTTCTCTGCAATTGACCTGACTCTGTTTGCTCTCTGGTGGCGTCTTTATGGAGGTAGTCATCACTGGAGACAGCGCTGTCACGCGGTCCAACACAGGCTTGTTTTACTGCTGATCGCCTCTGCCAGCTTCTCCGCACACACACCGCCGGCGGCTGCTGCAGTGCAGAGTGTCGAGACATAAGACATTTAGAGTCACAGTGACTGGCTGCTCGTAATATCAGAGGGAAATGTTGCTTCTGATATGCAGTATCAGAGGACCCAGATGTCACAAAGGCCAAAAATTATAATCAGCCTAAAAAACGGGTGTGTTTTTTTTCACCGATCTGACAAATGCTTATTACACCGGAAGTGTTTAACTAAATCGGACGCCTGCCCTCTAGCTGCTTAGATTAGGATCGGGTTAACATTCTCTCTTTCCTTTAAAAAAAAAAAAAGCTAGATATATCATTAGGCCATCTGCGTTTCCAGGTCACCCCACTTTTTAACCTGATTCTTTTTCGTCTCCGCCGCTCACCCAGTACATGGACCGCTATTTATCGTGACCCTTTGAAGAGGGGACCTGGAGGAAGCTCGCCCAGTCAGTGGCCCCCTTTGCCTTTTCATGTCCAAATGCTGTGGCATGTTTGACAGAGGAAATGAAGAGCAACGCAGGTTGTCAGTTGAAAGAGCCGGGCACAAGGCCTCAGCAATCAGGAAAACTTGGTCCGGCACTAGCATGACCTCAATAAAATACCTCCATGTCCTACTTTTAAAAGCATTAGTCCAGGGCAAATTAAATTAGAGTGCAATTAAAAGAAATCACCGTGTAAATGTTAGCATGTGGACGTTTTTTTTTCCCCCCCCCCCCCTTCCTCCTAGCTGAACAAAGATGCCCAGAGGCAAGCTGCGCACTGCTGAATATTACTACACCCATGTTTTAAATAACCCCATTATAATCAAATCATAAAAAAGGTAATGTGGCTCTCTTAAACATTTAAATTTATTAACCAATGTAGAGTTCAAGCCGTTGTAGCAGTTCTGCATTTCTAATTGAATCTTTGGAGGAAACAGATTGAGCGGCCTTCAAAGGAGCCATCGTTATTTGTAAGAAACACGCTGCTCCATTGAAAGTACTTAAAGAAAAGTACACGGATTCTAGATCTATTCTGTGTTTGTCCTTATGACCAGACAATGCATCCAGGGAAATCCTCTGTTTACGCAAGACCGCGACAGTTTACAGAGCATGTAGACTGTACAATGTGCTGGAGCACACGTAACGTTGTATGTAGTTTGTTTCCAAAAAACTCTAAACGACATGCACTACGCAGCTGCCACACTGGTAACACAGGGGGATGTCCTTATGGGATGTCCTGGTGGCCTAGTGTGCTGGTAATGATTCTTGGGTTCAATACACTAAGATACCTGTGTATTAACATTTGTATGAATGTATTATTTGGCAGATTAAAAAATTAAAAAAACTATAAACAAGAAAATCTAAAAATACTGACACATTGTTTTCATTTGCACATCGTATTAGAGTTTAGAGTATTCTTGGCGGCTATAAGTAAAATGTAAATTAAGGGGTCATGACAGGGTGAACCGTAACAGAAATTCTCCAAACATAATGTGTTTCACAGTTGTATATTGTGTTTATTACATTTAAAATTACATGACATGTGCTCCGTCATCTTTTATCCTCCACGGGGCTGGTTTTGGGAGATTAAAGTCCACGTTGTTGCTTTTTTTTCAACTTTTGTGACCCTTTACAAACGTTTTTGTTGCTTTTTTTCGACCTCTCTGAGGCTGTCGATGTTTTGTGCTTTCGGCGTCTTTTGTCGCTTTAAAAAAAAAAAGAAGAAATTTCAAATGTTCCGTTTTCACACTACGGGAAAAGTCCGGCTAATGAGCTGCCAGAACTTTTGGGTTTATTTCTGGATTTGCTACTGAGAGTAAGCAATGGCTTTCAGCTTCATCTGGGACGGCTGCTCTCGCGTATCCCGCTCATAGCTCCTCAGGTCCCTCCTCGATCCTAGCTCCTCGGGGAAGGTATAAGAGCTTTGGAAGCTTCTTGCTCAAATAGGAGCAAAGAGATATCAAATAAGAGACTTGGAAGCAGCTTAAACTGAACTGAACGTTTCGTACTTGTTTAATGTACGTAAAACACGTCGACACGACGACGGTTTTACGTGTGTGTCGTTTTGGGGGTCCATTGGAGTTTATCCAAGCACTTCCATGAATCTAGTAGACTCTAAAACAACCGTCTTGTAGACAACCCCCCCCCCCAAAAAAGAAAAGACAAAAATGTGAGAGAACAAAATTTAAATACAATTAAAACGACTGACTACTAGACAGCCTGCAGTATCGGAGGAGCTCATTCAGAGTGGATTTAAGTGAATTCATTTTCAAGATACCATAGGACCAGTTTGGGGGTACATTTGGTGGGGCCACTGGTCTGCGAAGTCTGTTGTGTGCTCACCTTAGTTAGAAGTCACTGAGGGTGTCGCCTCACACAGACAGATGTTTCCAGGGGAGGAACAAAGATGTCTGGCCAAATCCACTTTCCCCTTATTAAATGGATTTTCCGAGCTGTCAGAGGGTGAAGTCTGGGTTTTCAGAGAGTCTCGCTGACTCAGCTGACAGAGGGCTTCCTTTCCCCATAGGTTCAATATCTCCTGTGGCTCTCCCTCCCACTGTGCGGTATAGCGGGTTCCCATGGTCCCGAGCCAGTACAGCTCGGCAAGCTGTTCACTTTTCACTTAGCGCACACACTAATTTACTGAAACTCTACACTGTTGTGTCCCGTGCACTTCCCACGTTCCGCGAGAAAATATATCATTAGTCCCTCATCGTGTAATGTCTGCCACGTTACGTTTATAAAAGCTGGGTGTAAAGCGACATGGATAAACGAGGCGATTTCCGTGTGCCTCATTTGACTGCCTGATTGGAATAAGTGGTGGGTGTTAAGATTTAAAAAGGGGACAAATGCGGTGTTGAAAAGGCCATTTTGCTTACTAAATACTCCGGGTGGCTGGAAAACTAAGCATTTCCATTGCAAATGCTTCCAATAACGTATTACAGCCTTACGAGCGTAAGCCTTTACGAGCCTGCCTTGAAAGTTTATTGGATTAATTAACTTTCCAGCAAATAAATTCCATGCTAATTGTAGTCTAGTACGTTAATGAGATTGAAACAGAAGATGGGTACTGCACAAATAAGTCCCCCCCCCCGACACACACACACACTATGGTTACTCTCTGCTGTGACCTCGATAAAAATAAAAGAAGTTTGTTTACTGCTCAGAGGCAAAGACTCCACAGTAGGCCGCCATCCACAGAACAGAGTCCAACCTTTGTGTTGCTCTGTCTTACGCCTGAGTGTGAGCGAAGCCCCTTTCTTGGCACGAGACCACAGCTTCTGGCTTCTTCACTTCACAAACATTTTGACAGGCGTGACAGGCTGCGACCGCGGGCCGCAACAGACAGCTCTGTCGCCTCAAAACAACCACCCCGCAGGGCCACACGGGAGGCTAAATATATCGCCTCCCAGAGCCGACACAGACTGTTGAGTCTGACCGCTATCTTGTGGCTTAATTAACAAACACAGGACACAGGCGCAGCAAATTAGAGGCCAGTGGAAGCTCTTTGACTGAATGCTTGCAGGCTTACCACATGGCGACCACAATGCAAATGGCCTCTGATATCACTCATTGATGTTATTTACCACCCAGTCACCCCCTTCATAGGGCTGGGATGATATGCTTTAGTCTCTGTTTGATTCTTCGTGGGCCGATTCAATTTGTATTTCATTTCTCTTTAACAAAACCGAAAGTTGAAAAATACACTTCTAGAGACAATATTCATGGGACATTTCTATAAACTATAGTTTTGTCTAAAGAAGGCACATCACGTATCAGCAGGCAGTCAGTCAGTCTTTCATTTGTAAGAAACAGCTTCTTTGTTCTGTTTTGCTGGAAACTGACATGATGTAGTTGGCGTCAGCGTAGCCGTATAACAGAAAACATTTAGTAAATCATTGGTAATTAAAAATTAAAATGAATTCAAAACTATGGTTGCAAGGGAATGAATTGATTAAAAGAAGTTAGTCTCAAAAACCATTCTGATACTATGACTATAGATTGCTTTCCCACCCCCCCCCTTTACATCTTTACTCTGTGTTTAGCATTTCACCCTGTCTCCAACCCATCCACATTACTCAGAAACCTCTTATTTTTTTAATCAAGATTCTTTTTTGGGGCTTTTCCCTTTATTTGATAGTGGATAGACAGGAAAGGAGAGAAAGACAGGGAAGCACACGCAGTAAAGGGCCGCAGGTCAGATTTCAACCCGGCCACTGTAAAGGACTCAGTCTACAGGGGGGCGAACACTCTTACGGGTGAGCTAGCGGCCGCCCCAGAAACCCTCTTCTACACCCCATCCCTCTGTTTCCTTAATCACAACGGCACAGCCAGTCATGTGGCAGCAATTTGGCCCCGAACCCAGTGGTGAATGTGCCTACCCCCTATCTGCCCCTCTAGCCCCCTCCCCCCGACAACCTCAGAAAGCCACATCTATGGCAGAGCCTTCAGGGCCCTTACTGTCGCCCGAGCCCATTAAAGTCAGGTTGTGTGTGTTGGCATCTCCGAATCAAGAGTATTACAGGTTACGAAATGTTGTTCTGGGCATGTAAGAGCAGGCTGTCTACTCTACTGTATAAACACAGTTTCAAGCACTATAATCCAATTTAATATCATACTGTGCAGTTCTATAAATATACTCGCAAGGATCAGTACTATTTAATGAAAGCATCCATGTTACCTAGTTAAAACCATGTGCCTCTGCAGTGGTATCTATATTTGTATCTTATAAAGAGCTTACATTAATGCAACATCCTGAATGCATTTATTACTCCTCATACTAGGAAATGAGTGCAGTTTCATTTTTTTGCATCACACGTACAGAACACAGGTTTGTTGGTGCAGGGCTCTGTTAAATTGTTTCATTGCCAGAGAAAAGCAGTGCCCTTTGACTCCGGGCAGAAACATCATCCGCTTACAAGTCCCCACAATAAAACCCAGCGCGCTGTATAAGCCCTGCTTTGTTTCGAATATCCAAGTGAAAACATTTATTGGACTAATTACAATGGTCTCCCATTGATTTTCTTCCTGTCTTACACATGCCTTGGCAAAGTTCCCAGTATTGTGTCAAACGTCTCACTAGCCACGGCTGTGGTTCTGTGCCATGCATGGAAGGCGAGGAGAGGAAGAAAGGAAGCCCGGGAAGCAAACAGGAATAGTGGATTAAAACTGGGGCGGTCGTGTGCTTTTGATGGCCAGAGGCCATAATTCTCATCTTATTTTCAAACAAATGCAGATGCAGTTTCTGTCATGGCCTTGTTTTGAGTGAAGATGTAAAGATGGAGGCACTGGGAGAGGGCAAGGAGCCTGGGTACTTTATGGGTTTGGCAGCGAATAGTCTGTCAAATAAATCAAGCTAATTTCTAGTAGGAACAGCATATGCATGGGAACGGGGGGGTAGGAACTGGCAGAGACAAAAACAGGATGATGTTGAGACAGGGCAGACGGGCTCAGTGCAGAGGGGTACATTACAGCCCGTCTCATGGCATTTCATGAAATGGTGACATTACTCGGGTGGCATAGCTCAGTCTGTTGGGAGTTGGGTGGGAACTGGAGGGTTGCTGGTTCAAGTACCATTAGTGTGGCGAGATGCCATTCACCTGAGTGCTGCCACAACCGTCCCGTTTTTGTAGAGCGTCCCGCGTGTGGCGTCTGTCCCGTTGGTCTCCCGGCGTGTGGCGTACATTACTGTTGTTGCGTCCTCAGAGCACTGCGGATCGTGTCCAGGCTGCAATTCATTTCATAATGACCACCACAAAAAAAACGAGAAAGTTGTGTCCCGGTTAACGAATCAATAGATCAAATAACATGACCATTTCACAAACTGCCGTAGACCGTTTGCACCAATATTAGTGTCTATTCATACTTCCAATGATACGATGCAGAGCCTACAAATCTTTATTCTTAGATATTCTAAACAAATGCAGTTTTTGGACACAAATGATGCTTCATATATTTTAAAACCAATCATCAATCACAATTGAATGTACATATATCTTTCCTTTTAAATTTGTACATGTGAAACGCTGTATTCATCGGTAACTGGTTTTAGCTGCAAACGTACTTAATGTATTTTGTATTGGCACTTATTTGTATAATTGTTTATCATCCCCCTATAATAGATTTGTTAATAAAAAAATATGTATTCTGGTCATATTATTGTTTCTCTGGATCCTATTTGAGTAGGCTACGTGTCTGAAATGTATGTTTGAATGTTTTACTAAAGTTAGACAATTAGAGACTACTTTCTTGTTTAGAAGCAGAGCAATGTGCTGTTTCACGAGGTCTTCCATGCAATTGTAGATCCTCCAGAAGCTTCTTAATAGATCATGGAATTACACTGTCTTTGTACAATAAATCCATATTATGAATCCATAATTCAAGTTACATAATGTTCCACACCATTTCACAATAGCTTTATTCTTACCACGATAACTAGAATGGAACTAAATCTGACCCTTTCCAAGAGGTTTTCCCCTGGGTCTTCCAGAAGCTTTGTAATCCAGTCTGGAACTGTCTTTTCTGAACTTTGCACAATAACTCAGGAACGATAATTCATTTACTGGCTCCAGCCATCTTGACTCCTGAAATGCTCTCAGGTGAGTGTTGACCAATTAGTGGCTGTCTTTCTGAATATATTCTTTTTGGTGTTTTCAATCAACATTGAGATGTTGCCCCGTCCTTACGTGCTACTTTCCTGCTACTAAATGTGGATGGGCTAAGATAAGATATAAAGCATAAATGCATAAATAATCATAAATTCTGAGCAGACAGGAAATCGTGCATGAGGCACAACTAACTTTTGATATACACATGGAATTTTTGGCGCATGCGCCAACGTGCATCAGCCTGTTTGTTGCTCCGTCTTCAGTCTTCTCTTTAATTATTTCTTTTTGTTTCTTTTCAACGTCTTTTTTTTGTTTCTTATGTGTGACTTCCAGACACTAATTCACAACTTTACTACACTCTCTCCAAATTATGCGAGTTGGGAGAATTTGGAAAGCCATGGCACCGTCGCGAAGCACTTAATGCCCGCTTGTTTACACTCGGGACAGCTGATTGCGCTGAAGCCGAACAAGGCGCCGTCTTGGGCGCCCCGGCCCCAGACATCCCCACGAATCTGGAGGGCACATCGAGGATGCAGAGGTGGAATGAAACGGCGAGGAAAGAGAGGGGTCCAGCAACGAAGGCTTAGGAGAAGAGTTTTAAGCCTTGTCTCCCCTCTCTCATCATGGCAATGTGAGGTCACTGGCTAATAAGATGGACGAGCTAACAGCGTTAGTCCGGAGTCAGCGGGAGTACAGAGTGTAGTCTAAGTGCTTCACGGAGACTTGGCTACACTCGGACATTCACCAAACTCTCCATCAACGCTTTCAGACTGTTCGACGACAGGACTGCACCGAGAGCGGTAAGCGTAAAGGGCGGGGCTTGCCGTTCTAGTTAACAAAGTGGTGTAATCCCGTCACATTACGGTTAAACAGCGTATCTGTAGCCCGGACGTTGAACTGCTCGCTGTGGGACTCCGGCCATATTATCTGCCACGTGAAATCTCCATGCATCCGCCGTTGCTGTTTAACATTCCGCCCTCTGCCACACGACGTCGCGTGTAACGTCACCCACACCGCCATTGCCCAACTCCAGACTCAACACCCGAGTGCCTCATTGTGATCTCGGTGACTTCAACCATGTCACCATGACCTCCACACTAATAACTTCACCCAGTACGTGAGCTGCCATACCAAGAGGAGAGGACCCTGGACCTGCTGTATGCTAATGTCAGGGACGCATACAGCTCTTCCCCCCCTCCCCCACTGGCAATCCGACCACAACCTGTTTCACATCAAACCCTGCTATGCCTCTGGTGAAAAGGCAACCTCTGACCTCAAGGACAGTGAGGATGGTCGGAGGAGGCCTATGAGACACTCAGGGATGTTTTGAGGTGACAGACTGGATGCCTCTGTGAGCCACATGGAGAGGACATAGATGGGCTGACTGAGTGTACTCAGATTACATAAACTTCTGTGTGGACTGCACTGTCCCAGCAAGGACGTTCAGTGTTACCCAAACAAACAAACCGGGGTAACAAAGACATCAAGAACATCCTGAATGCTAAGATCTTCAGCTGGGAATAGGAGGAGGTGAGGGCCTTCAGGGGGACCTGAAGGTGAAGATCGAGGCTAAGAGAAGTACAGGAGGAAGCTGGAGCGTAAACTCCAGCAGAACAACATGAGGAGGTCTGGAGCGGAATGAGACCATCACTGCTTCAGACCAGCTGGCAGCAGAGGAGTTAGCAAGCTTGGACAGGGCCAACGAACTCAATCTGTTCTTTAACAGATTTGATGCTCCTGCTCCTGCCCATCCCCCCATTAACACAACTGCTGTCTCACCTCAACCCCACTCCTTCCCCTCCCCCAGTTAGGTTAAATTAAATTATTATTATTATTATTATTATTATTATTATTATTATTATTATTATTAATATTGTTTCTATTTATACGTTATATCAAAAATAACCCTGGTAAAAATTAATTGCCCACCCCTGCTGTAGTGCGTAGTTTCTGCCGCCCACATGAAGAATTCTAAGTAATGAAAAAAACTCATCATTACGTCCTCCACGCTGTTGCTAGTAGCCAAGGAGAACAAGGAGGTTTAAAAAAAACATGATGGACTCTTCAGAAGAGGTAATTATCTTCTCACTCAAGCTTCTGCGGGGGAAAGTCGCCGGACGCCGCAATCTTCTAGTCACACTGAGAAATACGGAGAGAGTTGTGTGGAGCTGATAGTC
>NC_045738.1:28981313-28984007 GCF_008692095.1 Etheostoma spectabile | reverse complement strand
TTGTAGCAACTCATTTAGCAATGGCTTCAGTGGAATAGACGCTTATTAATATAAAAAAAGTTAGGCACTGAAGCTTTAACAGAGTAAGAACTTGGTAAGCTGTGATTCTCAACATAGCTGAACAGATGAATGAAATAGCAAAACAAATGGCACTCCGTGCTGGCAGCAGGGCTGAAGTTATTTTATATTTGAAGTTGATGTGTGTGGATGATCCTCACGATGACTCCCTACTGCAGGGCACCCTGTCAGGATCTGTGTAACTATTTGACAAATCTTTTTATTGATTTTTTTCCCTGACAAAGGCAACAATACAATAAAAGTGTAATGAACACTTAATTTAATATATAATGAATATGATATAATGTAAAATGCAACCTTCTCCATCCCATCCACTCTCCCAACCCCACGCCCCTCCCTCAACCTCTGGTTCCTAAACTTAAAAAAGTAAAAACACGATGTAGAAATACACACACACACACACACACACACCATCAATGCTGTAAGTATATGGATTCCAATGTTCAAAAAGCACTAGGAAGAAATAAAAAAAATAAAAAACTTTCTGGTCCTGCCCCTTTTTTACCTTTGTACTTGTTTGTATGCAAACAATTTAATTCTTCACTTATTTATATATTTGCACATGCATAAACACATACATTCTTCTTTTCTTTTCCAGCTATCACCTAAATGTTTTATCTGTCAGTGAAATCAATGGGATGCAAAAAGAAATTATATAAAAACTAGTAATAGAAAGAAAAAACAACAACCATGAGGTTTTCATAAGGCTGATTTTTCTATTCTCATTTTCTAAAACCAATATAAAGAATAGGCTACAGTATGACGTAAAGAGAGGATAGCAGATCTCATGGAAATGAAATGAGCCACTCATGCGAGAAATAGAAGCCCTGTTACTGATATTGACCTCTAAGATGTTATCCAAGGCAGATTTAGGGGTGTGGGACTTGGTGTTTCTGACAAAGTGGCGATCTGGAAAATATCTAAAAGATGAATGTGGGAAGTTGTGTTGGTTGCGGACAGATCTAAAAACAGTGCCAATACATAGGTCCTTAATTGTTTTGAGCCTTCAAACACTTCATCCATTAAGGATGTGGGGAGGAGGGGGTGTTTGGCTAAAGGTGAGAGGTTGGAGACCAAGATGTCTCCTACACTGACCCCCTATCTGAAGAGATAGGGTTTCAGCATGTGCGTGCAGAAACCTGAGGAAGAGACGAGGACTGAAATGCTGAGTCAGGCCGATTTAGATTTCATCTCCTTATTGAACTCCATATTATGTTCCATACTAACCAAAGGAAAGGAAGCCTACACATTTCATGGAAAGCTACTTCTGTGCTGCCACTAAGTACATTTCTATCCTCCTGTTTTTGTGCGCATTTTCAATTTTTGCAATAAAAAAAAATGGAGTAGAAATAGAGCTGGGCAATATGGAGAAAATTAAATAGTACGATATTTTTGACCATAGATTTCAATATTGCAGCGATATTGTAGGGTTGACTATTGACACTGTCACAATAGCATCATTTTTGATAAATAATCAACAGTAATGTGGATATAATGACTACGTGGATAATAAATATTACATTAGCTAGAACAGTCTGGTTTGTTCAGAAGATTACATCACTCAGCCTTTAAAACCAGTAAAAGACATTGTGTCATATTTCAATGTTCACGATATCCAAAATCTAAGACTCTATCTAGCCTCATATGTTGATATCGAAGTAATATCAATACATTGCCCAGCCATAATTAGAAGTGCTAACACTTCCCGGGATGCCAGCTGAACCTAGCCCCGCCCATTTGAGGTTGGGACGTTTGGTCTGGACTTGATCCGTTGTGGAGCAACTGTGCTCGAACCAGAGCTGTTCCAACCAATTAAATTGTCAGGGCGAGCTTTATACGATGATGGACAGATGATAGTCCAACAGTAACGTAATCAACCAAGAGCGCTTGAGTTGAATTGGTTTACAAAAAAGATGGCTGCCGCTGGAGACCTGAGATGTGTAGACTCCGCCATCGCGTCTGTTATAGAAGATATCGACAAAGGAGGAAGAGAGAACTGCGATCAAGGCATTTGTCGATCGGAGAGATTTTTTCCCCGTCCTTCACATGGGATTCGGCAAAGGTTCAACATGTGTCACATACTCCGTTGCTCAATGGAAGAATGGAAGGAAAGCTCATCCTCTGTCTCAGAGTTCTCTGAACTGTACACTTTTTAAAGGTGTATCACCATCTCGGCTGGAAAACTTAACGCATGCGTAATGTCAGCCGTCAGATGGGATTACCGGGATTGAGAATAGGCCTAACGTACTATATATTAACAAATTTGTCATTACCTAGCAATGGGAAATAGCTTCCTTGCCAGTTGCCACTCTCAACGACGTAAACCTGCGTTGTGCTTTGCTCTGCGCCCGACCTAGCGGTGCGCAGAAGCAAATTGGCTAAAAATGGCAAAATAATGGTAGAATAAATCGAGACATGCATGACTCAAGTGTCAGCTAAAGCGTCACTGTGGTAGGCAAAAACATTGGATCCACGTGGACCGATGTCATGTTCATTTGACTAAGTAGCGTAAGCTGTACATTCCGTATTTGTTGACGTCCTTCGTCATGCCACCACCAGAATATGAGCAGATCTGGCTCGGAGTGGATGCTGTTTTTTTTTTTTTCTGATGAATCG
>NC_045738.1:28980876-28981303 GCF_008692095.1 Etheostoma spectabile | reverse complement strand
AATAAACAGGAATGCTTCATTAGGGGGGTAAATGGAAAAGTGAGTGTTTATGACCCCAATTACCACCTTTGCTTTAGTGCCTACTTTAATCATAGCCATATCCTTTTTTTCCCTCACTCAACACGACAAAGCCTCCCACTACAACACCACACACATGCACACGTACACACAAAAATAAAACTGAGAGACCAAAGCAGTTCCCATGTTTCCCGCTCCCATGTAACGTGGAAATAAAAACCCACTTTGTCACACATTTATAGAATTTTTGTCTGAGCTATTGGCTTTTTTTTTGCTTTTTGGATTAAATATGATGTTTATTTGCTGACTGTAAATTATCGTTACCTCTGTTTCATCAACTATAATGGGACTTGTAAATGTTAGATCCACGTGCAATATTTTCCCCAAACTGTAATCCTTTAAGGGGGGG
>NC_045738.1:28969895-28980866 GCF_008692095.1 Etheostoma spectabile | reverse complement strand
GGGGGGGGTTCCTTTTTTAAGGCCTACTCTACACAGTCAAATAACCTGTGGCACAAAACCTTTCGCCATGATGATCATCATTATAGTTAATCACCATTCATTTCCAGTTTCACAAGAGCCCACAAGATCAAACATGGAGTATTTTGAGCATTTTCCTATGGCATGGTCTGGAACAACAGTTAGGAGTAATTGAAACAATATGCAGAATATCAACACTCACAGTTACTGAACCATCAGCACAGTTTGCAGATATCGTGATAATGATGCAAGCTTGTTTTCCCTTTGTTGCTGCCACAATGGATGGCGCCGCAGTTCGCTCAGCTCATACCACAAACCAGCGACCCCATCTTGTGGACGGAGCAGGTAAACTCACCCAAGTACCAGAAAGTCAAATCAAGCAGGGTCAACCCCAGAACAGTGGACTCTGTGGTGAACAACAGGGTTTCCCTAAAATAAAAAAATAAAAGCTCAGAAAGAAATTTAAAAAGCTACTGCAGTCTTCCCCAGTCACTTGAAACCTCTACAATACCCTACCCAAAGATGTTCCCCTCCATTATTGCCAACATTTGATTTGTGGTCGTTGACTCGGAGACAGTGATACATCTTCATTTCTATTTTTTTTGGCGTGTTTCTTATTTCACTGCTTCTTTCTTTTCATGTTGTGCACGCCAGCGATGAGGGCCTGACTGCTGCATGGCGAGATGCGACAGTTCAAACACACTGTGGTTCATTAAAGACATCCTGTTGGCTTCGGGAGGGAAAAAGATCCCGAACCAGCCTACTGTTGCTCCCGTCTGCCCTCTAAACCCACACTGGCCCGACCACATCAGCGCCCAAGCTGGAAATCTCAGGACGGCCGTGGTCAACCATACACACAATACCATTTCCATTTGTCATTTCTTTCCTGCACAGTGTTCAATGGCTGGTACAGCAGTGTGGAGTGTCGCTCCAGGATGCCGGTAAGCTGCGCAGATGGCGTTCTGTGATGTTTAATGTCACGTTTGTAGTGGCAGGACTGTCCCAGCAGCCTCAAATTCTGATGGATTAAACCGTAACTTTTACTGTACATCACACAATGCGGAATCTTTTTTTATTTTATTTAATGAGACAGATTGGGTTCAAAGTGGATGTAATAAGAGGGAACAACCGCTGGCTGTAACTAATGGCATCAAGCAGAGGAAACGCACATTTCAGGCATTAGAGGGCGAGTTTTGGTTTCAATAAGTCATGTTGTAATGAGCTGAGGGAGTCACCACCTCGGTTGACTCATAGGAAGAAAGTTGATAGCCGAGGTTGGATCAGAAACTGCTGGGTTTTGGGAGGAAACGCAGAGAAAGAATCCTGAAGCATCAACAGCATCCACTGCCCTCGTTGTGCACAGTTAACTTGACGTCTAATTAAGGAACACTGGTCACAAAACAAACATCTGAACATACTGTATATTCATTTCATAGCTTTTTTTGAAATATACTCTAACTCTCTACATGTGTTGTTCCGAATTGATACTAATTGTTTTTAATTTTATTTCTTACACCAGTGCTAATGACATTGCATTCAAGTTTTTCAGTTGCCTTGAAACAATGATGTAGGTTTTAAAGTGCCAACTGTCAGCCTCAGTTTCAGGATATTTAGATCAAATTAATTATAGAGGGAATTCTAGCCTCTTTTCTACATACCTCCCACATATTTAGTAGACCATTACTAATTTTGACAGTTAACATAAACACTTGAAAACATCTTATATGTATACTATATTTACACTGTATATATAATATGTATAAAAGAGGCTACCTTCTATAATTTGATCTAAATATCCTGAAACTGAGGCTGACAGTTGGCACTTTAAAACCTACATCATTGTTCAAGGCAACTGAAAAACTTGAAAGCAATGTCATTAGTACTAGTATGTATGTGTGTGTGTGTGTGTGTGTGTGTATATATATATATATATATATATATATATATATATATTTTACATTTAAGGTCAGCGCAACTATCTGTAAACAACACTCTGACATGTTATGGACATATGAAGTTGATATGGAATACACTTACAGGTATTTACACATCCAGCAGCTGTGAAGCAACGTTAACATTCATTTCTCTATCTGACAAATCCAAGTCGGATATTCACTCTCCTTTCAGCTCTGTTTTGGTCTCCACCAACTCCTGAAGGAGAAAACCTCGTTCTTCAGCTGCTAAATGCTCTGCCATGTTGGCCAGCTAGGTGCTAGCTTTGTCTGTTTACTGTCTGGTGGTAGGTAGTGTAAAGTGAGCTCATCAGAGCTTGTTGCTGGTAACTACACTGATAGCCGTGAGAGTGAAGGTACTCGCGGTAAAACTCTCCACACAGCTGAGGTAAACCTGCAAAGTCAGGTAATGATTCTCTGTGGAACTGTTTGTAGCGATCCCTTTCACATAATGCAGTGCTTTGACCAATCGTTAACATATACATATTGTTGGGGGCAGCTTTAAGATTTGGTTGCTAATTATTTGACTGAAGTCTGTGAACCACAGACATTGGCAGAAAGCTGGTGTCTCCCCTGCCCGGCCTGTAGTGCTGCAGTCTAGTTCAGGGGATTTTTTTACATTCTGTCTTTTCTTCAGAAAGTGAAACACGTGTTCAGTGGGGTGACTTGCTCGGCCAGTCAAGAGCATTCAACACTTTGGCCTAAAAAACTCTTTGTTTGCCTTATTCCCATTTGTACTATTCCTACACTGTTTTACATGAACGTGAACACCTTTAAAGTCAGCACTGTAACCTTAGTTATTCTTTCAATTCAATTATATCATAACCAAATTTTCTTTGGATATTTATTGATTCTTCTCCAATTTACTTTGTGGATTACATAATTATTTGTGGCATATGTATTTTTTATCTCCTTTTTTCTCTTGTCATAAGTGAAGGTGGCTGGCCTAGGTAGAAACCTAAACTAATTTCTCTGTCCAAACAGTTACAGACTGCACTGTAAACCCTGTTTAAAGTTGCTTTGTGTACCATCTTAACATCGGTGTTTTGATGACCTCGCATCTTTAGCTGTTTAACAGAGCCCTGACAATACATCGTCTGTGAATCCTGTGTGAGTAAATACTAAAAGCAGCATAGGCAGTGGCACAGTTAAACAACTTGAATGAGTTTGTGTTCATGCATCTGAGTGTGTGTGAGGGGTTGCAATACAGTAGCTGTGTACCCGAGGCTCTCATCCAAACAGCTGGTACCCATCTGTTTCTTCTTCTACTCCTGCGGCCTGCGGCTCAGGGAGCGAGGTGCACTGGCATGCGGTGTCTGGGTCTGGACCAATGGTGGCGAGGTATGCACTGCAGGAGTGTGCGTGTGTGTATGAATGTGGTTATGGCGAGCAAGGGCTCCTGTGTGTATATGTAGTTCATCACTTGTGTGTGTGTGTGTGTGTTCTGCCTTGTGTGTGGATTATGCGTGTGTTTATGTGTGCTTTTGGCCAGCGCTGCATCGTGCACGCCTGTGTGGTGTGAATATGCGTGTGCGAGCGTGTTTGGCGGTTTGTAATAATCCCATTATACATCATTTAATACTTTAATACTGTTGACGTACAGTCAAACGTTACAGCGTACACGCTCTCAAAGTGCTCTGCTTCCCTCTTATTGCCTGCACAAACTCTCCCATGATGCAGTGTGCTCAAAAAGTGACTCATTGCGGGAGGGATTGCATTCAGTCTTTCCATTTATTGCTTACGTAAATCATATAGAATGAACACAACGCTTCCCACAGCGTTCCAGATTTCAGTCATTACTTTATGGCTACATTGGCGCAACGCTCTCTGAAAATATGTGCCTTCCATCACACAAACAGATTTTCTTTTTAAAAACACCAGTCTTATGATGCTTTTAACAGAAAAAGGCTCATGGTGGCTAAGGTGGTATTTCCTGTTGGGTAAAGGAGTAGATGCCTGGAATGAATGAATGAATGTTAAGTGCTTGAGGGATAGGATGACGTCCATTGATGTGGCGACTCTGAGGCTTTGACGATAAAACAGAGATTCTTCCGTTGGCTTTAATAAGACTGCTCTCGTGAGGAATTGGGCAAAAAATCCATGACCTGTCTTGAACTGAATCATACTTTTTAATGAAATATGAAGGCATTTTGTATTATTATTCCACTGGAGGGCAGTGTTGGTTTAGTAATAATTTGTGTGTGTGTGTGTGTGTGTGTGTGTGTGTGTGTGTGTGTGTGTGTGTGTGTGTGTGTGGTGGTGAGAGAGAGCGTGCATGCGTGCGTGTCTCACTGGAATCACTGAGGTTGACTGAGGCTGTTGGGTGGCAGTAACTCAGTCTGTAGGGTTAGGAACTGGAGGGTCGCTGGTTCAAGTCCGCACACGGACCAAAGCATGGTGGTGAACTGGTAGCTAGAGAAGTGCCAGTTCACCTGCTGGTCACTGCCAAGGTGCTCTTAAGCAAGGCTTTAAACCCCCATCTGCTCGGGAGCCTTTCCGTGGGCAGCCCCCCCCCCCCACTCTGGCATCTCTGCATTTAGTGCATGTATAGGTACTGAGAATGTGTGTGTGTGTGTGTAATTCAGGCCTGTGTGTAATAACAACAGAGGGAAAACATTGTAATATCCCCTTGCCGGATTAATAAAGTATACATTATTATCATCAATAACGTTTTCTACAGTTTGTGCACATCAACAGCAAAAACAGTAATAGCATCCCTGTTACTTACTAAGTTCCCTCCAGTCTACTTCGTATGCGCCCACAGGACGCACATACCTTCCACATCTTCAAAACCCAACATCAAAAAGTAGGTCCACATGATATTTGGCCTTGATCAGTGCATATATACACAAAAACATTAATCATTAATGAGAATGAACAATTAATCCAGAACCAGAGACAAATGTACAAAATAGCTGTTTAAGTAGTTAAGTATTTACTGTCAGTAGATCAGTGTGTCAGGCCGTTATTGGACTGGCAAAAGGAATCAAACATTTCTTTAGATTTTTGAAGATGAAGGTTTTCTTTTCTTGTAGATGTACTGTAGCCAAATCTGGTGATGTGAACTGTATTGTACATTTTGTTCTTGAGTACACGATTGTTTTTCCTCCTGCATGTTGCTGTTATATTCAGAAACTTTGTGAAAAGGATTATTTTATTTCAATATAGAAGCTTTGATAGATGTCAATTAGTATTATTAGAGGATGAAAAAGGTAAAATCCATGAATGCAAAAGTGGCAAGGAACATAGCAAACAAATAAACAAATAGATTCCAATGAATGAATATATTCCCTGATTGATGTCAAAGATAATGGATTGTAAAAACAACAACAATCCGAAGCTCTCGGTGAATGTTGGCGTTGGCCTTTAAGTTGTGTGCCGGCTAACTTTCGTACACACAGACCCACAACAGTGAAACAAAGAAGATTTCACGCAGAGACACAAGCAGCAGAAGGCGAAACCTCATGGAGACAATTGGTTCTGTTGTTGTTTTGTCGAGAAGTAAAAGTTACAGACCAAAGAAAGACTTTAAACTTGGCAGAATGAGTGAGTAAATCTGAAAGGTAGCTAGGAGACTCCAAACAGGGGAGTGAGACATGTTAATGGACCACAGAGACGCTGGGAGGTTCCTAACTGAGAACATTGCTGAAGAAGAAGAATTTCCAAAATATCCCAAAACGTCTTGGGTTAAAACAAAGTCCAGCATTGTTGTCATTCACAGCTGATTGTGTACCATTTTTAGCAGCTTTTAAAGTATTGTTACAACAGACTTCATGCAAAAATATACAAATATTAGGCCATACATCCTGCAACACGCAGCATAATTCTACCCCATTCATAGTTTAACTTTTTGTACTTACAGTGTGCAGGTAAAGATGTGAAGTATTTTTAACTACCGGATATCCATTCGTATTTGAGCAGGACCATCCTTGAGAGCATCTAGCATCAACATTTGTTGAAATGAGAGTTAACTGAGAGCTGTAGCAAAGATGGCAAAAGTACTAAATTTCCACACTTAAATAGAAGTACAGATATTTGTGTTAAAATAATACTCTGGTAAAAGTAGAAGTACTGATTTAACCTCTTTACTTAAGTAAACATATCAAAGTAAAGGCTTGGAACTGTACTTAAAGTATAAAAGTAAAAGTAGGCTTAAGAATGACAACCATTTTATATGCAAAGCTACCTGGATGACACAAATGTTACTAGAGTGCACGCTGAGGAACTTCAGTGGCCATGGAGAAAAGGCTCTTTATATGCTTTTGGCTACATTTCAAATGGATGTCTGCCACTAGGCCTAAAACATCCCTTATATGATTATTGTGACATGTTGCCATCCATACTACTATGTGCCAATGTTCCCACCAATGATTTCTGTCGAGTCGTCTTGTAGTGGTGCGTCAAGTGCAACGTACATTCCCATACAATTAGATTGAATTTGGTATTGATGATGGTTACTCCACTGAAATTATTTGAAACTACAGTCACGAGCCAATTTTTTACAAATTTCAGGAGAAAGTACTGATATTCGTTTTAAAATACAAGAGTTAAAGTAAAAAGTTGGCACAAAAATAAAAAAGTAAAGTAAAAGAACATCTGAAAAGTCTACTTTTAGTATAGCTGCTTGTATTGTTTTGTATAGCTATTCCTTGAGGTTCTGGCATAAGTTTGGCGCAGTTTCATTCATAGTTAGACAAGAAACACATGAAAATTATGACATGTCCTATAAACTTGCATCGTAATTTAATTTTGATATTGTGCAAAGTCTTTTAATAACATTTTCCAATGACTGCAGTGTTTTGCTCTTTACTATTTATAACACGGGACATCAAATTAATCATCTTCTAACTGCCTTGGCCTTCACACACTGCTGTTTTTTCATCAGCTGTGTTTACAGTAGAAACCTCATAAAACGCTTCTCAACTTACTGAACTCCAACGGCAACAGCACCCTGTGAAACAACAATGTCAGTCCACATAAACCTGTCCCACCTCAGGCTTCTCAAGTCCTCTATAAGTACATTGATATACCATACCCTGTTAGTAGTCCTACTTAACAACATATAGTAACATGTAGACTGCAGAACTACAGTATGTTTATACTATGTAGTTTGCCTATCTTAATTTTGTTATCATCTATATCTATCCAGTGTAGGGGAGTATGATCATTTTGAAATAAATGACAGAATATGTACCCAACTCACTTCAAATGTTATTCCCTTGTACCTATGTATACTGTATGTACCAGTACGCATTGTATTGGTAAGCTACACATTGTGTATTTGTGCATGTACTGTACATTACATAACACACTGTCTATGTTGCAGGCTGTAATCTAAAGCATTACCAAGTACTTGTATATACTTATATAGTGTGACATACACACTCAAAATAATAGAGAAATGGTCAAATAATGGGATTATACAAGTAGATTATTGTAGGAGTTTATTTGTTGGGGTGCGCCTTGATCTACGGTAGTACTCATTCATATTTCATACACGTGAGTTTGCTAATAAGGTTTCTCTATGTGTTCAGCTCCGTCTGCAGCTAACCAGACCTGTAGCCTCGTAGTAAGACCGGCTCCATTTTGATTCTGCCAGTTGTAACTTCACACAATGTGTCAGCTTGCCACATTTACATTCATACAATCACACAGCTGACAACGGGAAGTGCTGCATTTGAAAGGCCATGATTAAATCTACAACTGTTTCACCTCACCACTTTCTGCTTGTTTTTCAAGGTTAGCCTCTGTGCATGACAATGGGACGTTCTCAGCTGCCTTTGACTTTGTAGTCTTTGAGATAAGAGCTACAGCAGAAGGTTTTAAGCGAGCCTGAGGCTGAATCTCATTTCCGTACCCTTAACCCCTTCCCCTAGTTTTGCGTGTTCACGTGAGAATAAGGGCTGTCCCAATACTCATTTTTGATAAAGGGGTAGGGGTAGACGAAGGGGTGTACAGCCCTTTAAACCTAGGGAGGACGCGAGCTGACTTGGTAGCTATATACATTGCGCAACAGGTAACAATGGCTGCCAGATCGACCAGAGAGACCCATAAATGGGAGTACACTGTAACAAATTTCTGTAATTTCTACAGCTAAATTTTACAGTAACTTCTTGTTTTGTCATTTTACAATGTTTAGCTGTATATTGCAATGCATTATGGGTGAAAACACTATTACAGTAGTTGACAGCTTTTTTCCATAAGAAATTACAGGCATATGCGCTTGGCTGTAAATGATGCAGTACGTACAGTTATTTACTGTTGAATGCGTTGCACGAGCAGTTGCTTTACACAAGACCATTTGATGGTGGATTGCTGAGAGCCACATTGCCACTCCACTCAGCCACAATACGTAAGTAGGCCTATACTATTATGATGCCTCATAATTACTTGTGGTTTATTGTTAATGCTTGTTGAAATAACCTAAGTTGACCGTGTTTCAGTCTAGTGCAGGCCCTCACATAATGTTCTTATAGCTAGCTAACATTAGCTGGAGACTTTTCAGAAGGAATTTGAACAAGCAATCCCAGGGAAGCAGTTTAATGCTAAGGTTAAGGAAAGTAGTGGTTGTAATGTTAGCGTTACGGTTAACCCTTTTTATATTTTTTTAACTAACTAAGCGTAGTAGTCTGTGTTGTAACGTCAATGTTAACGTCACGCAGGCATGCAGCAGAAGTAGCTAACGCTACCGGACGGTCAGGCGCCCCGAGTCGGGTCGTTGGTAAGTACGTTAGCCTAACGTCACAGTGTTTTATTTAGCTATATTGACTGTCGACTGAAATTTCTTCACCCTTATAGCTTACACTAGCCAACGAAGTCAACGTTATGGAAAAAAACTAGCTATTAACCGTATGCATTAGCCACATCGCCTCAGACAGGCTGCAACGGCCCATTAACGTTGATACAAAGTCCCGTAGTTAGAAAAAATTGCCTTATTGAAGCGAAAGCCCATCTTAATATATTGTTCGATTTACAGGTAATGTATAAATTATAAAAACGTTTGACTTTGCACGACCCCTGAAATAGACCTTTTAATTTCGGTTGATATTACTTTAAACTCTTCTATGAACTAAGTTAGGTCCGACATTAGGATGGCCCCGTTTAAACATTCGTCATTATTGTTATGATAGCTGTGTGGAAAAAAGCTCGGCTATTTTCTAAGGGGACCTGACCTCTTAACTAAAGAAATTCGAATGAAAACGATGTGAGGCACCCATATCTTCCCTTAACAGACATGGCCACTTTTGGAAATCCCAGAGCAGTTTATTTCATGCAGTGCACACGTTATTTTCACCTGTAATAAAAGGGTGTATTTAAAATTTCAGCGAGTGGGGTCCCCAAACAGCCTTGGGGGTGCATGAATTAGTCTAACTAGAAAACTGAGACTGTTGTGGACTCTTAAATGTGTGATGAATTCTTAAATCTTGTCAACGTTTTGGCAACAATGAAATAATTCCTTTTCTACAGTGTATCCAAGTCTTGGTGGCTCAAGTGGTATTTTGGTGGTAACTTGCACATCTTTTTTATCAATTCTTGAGTGGTCAATAATGGCTAAATTAACATCAAATCTGTGTAAGAAATATAATCACCCAAACAGCTGTAACAATTTATTTTAGAAGAAAAACGCCATGGCAATATATGATGGCCATGTGGGTGTATAAGGGCTTATACACTCTCAATAGGCGCCTAACACACTGTTTATTACAGATGTTATAATGTTATATTCCAACATAACGCGTGTTTTCAACTTTTGTATTGTTTAGCCTCACACAGGGAGAGAAACCCTGAACAGAGCGCCATCGCTGCACAGTGATCAACATACAGTGCAAGAATCTTTTCAGGTAAAAACATTAATGCAATAGCCTGAATGTGATAATGTTCTGTGGCATTTCTAATGTGACAGTTTGGGTGTTGGTAGTGAAGCCAAGTCTTCAGGGTCTTTTTATATAATTATGGCACATTAATGTTAGTTAATTAAAGCTGTGTGTGTTTCTGTTTGGTGTTTCTTTGTTTTTTATGTTTAGGTGAATTTCTCACAGCAACCGTTTGGATGCTGAGCATTGGGTCAGGTGGTTGTGCCTCTACACCCAACTTCGTGGCTGGGATGGCAGCTTTGTTTTTGAGCTACTACACTTAACTGGTGTACCGGGAGCAAGCATCTTGCACACTGGAATTCATTCAAAGGTAACTATTGCTTGTAGAATAGTAGTAGAATGCAGTTGATCATTATTTTGTAGAGTTAGTTATTATGGTAACAGAGTTTATTTTGCTTTAAGTGTACTTACAGTAATCCCTTAATTATGATTTTTGAGTTTATAAAAAGGGTAAGTTAGCAGTTATTTACCTAAATCTTTAAATCATTGCAGACCAATTCTTTTATGCTATTACATTCATTCTGAGAGCTGTAACTGTTTGTTTGTTTTCAACATTGACAATAAAGACCTATTTGATTTACTTTTGAAAAGTAGTTCTGCATTGAGGTAAACTGGGAAATTTAGGCAAATAAAAATAAACTTGTTCTTTTTTATCTGTTCATTCACAAGAAACTAGATGAAAGTTCATTTTACAGTTACGCATACTTTTCTATGCCCACCCTACCCCGACCTTCCCCACTATGGCTCAAGCAAACATACAAAAGGATCTTTAGCATACACACCGCATGCATATCACATAACACACCCACATACAGTTTGCACAGCCGGATGTATTTGCATCTTGTAGAGCAGTTAAGGCACTTTTCATGAAGTTTATTTGCAGTTATTTTGTGATTTCAGATGCTTCATCGAACTGCCCTTCAAGTGGAACCAGACAAGACAAAAGCTGTTGAGCCAAAAACGTGAAACTACAGGAAAAGAGGAACTGCATGAACCCTTGCGTCTCCTCTCTACTCAACGGAGGTAGGGGAGAGGTAGACTCAACAAATGACAAAAAGTACACACAGATGGTTCCTCGAAATGCTCTCCAAAATCAGTTCCTAATTACACGGCACACCGAACAGCCT